>NC_041406.2:23611080-23616080 GCF_900747795.2 Erpetoichthys calabaricus | reverse complement strand
ATGATCACGTGACTCCCCCACCTGCCTTAACTCTCCATCCCTCCACAAACACAATCTCTCGGATCCCAACTCTCCTTTATATATATATAGATATATTGTGGTGGGCAGCTGGGGGCTGTGCCCAGCCAGGACACCTAGAAGGACCGAGAAAAGGACTATGCCTCCCTCGGACCACGAGAGGGCAGCCCCCCTGGTTTATATGGAGGCCACGGAACTTGAGCATGGAAGCTCAACCCTAAAGGGGCCCGTGGCCACCGCCAGGTGGCGCCCGGACGAGTAAGGAGCCCTGGACATCAGCACTTCCGCCACACCTGGAGGTGCTGGCGGAAGAAATACCAGGGACACCAGGAGGGCTTCCGGGTGCTCATGCGGCACTTCCGCCACACTAGGAAGTGCCGTAGGAAGTCCATCAAGGGGCACCAGGAGCACATCTGGGTGGAAATAAAAGGGGTCGCCTCACTCCAGTCGTCAGCCAGAGTCGGGAGGAAGAGGATGAAGCTCGGAGGAGAGGAGTGGAGGCTGTGAAGGAAGACTGGATCATTGAAAGGTCTAGACTTGAGGGCGATTGGTGGAAGGACACTGGGTTGTGTGCGGTACTTAACTAATTGTAAATGTTGTAAATAAAGGCGTGTGTTTGGAACTGTTGGTGTCTGCCTGTTGATGTTTGGGCTGGTTTTCCACTATACTCATACTTGAAAGGCACTATATAAGTATACTTATACTTATATAGTGCCTTTCACATCTATCTATCTATCTATCTATCTATCTATCTATCTATCTATCTATCTATCTATCTATCTATTATATAGTGCCTTTCACATCTATCTATCTATCTATCTATCTATCTATCTATCTATCTATCTATCTATCTATCTATCTATCATATAGTGTCTTTCACATCTATCTATCTATCTATCTATCTATCTATCTATTATATAGTGCTTTTCACATCTATCTATCTATCTATCTATCTATCTATCTATCTATCTATCTATCTATCTATCTATCTATCTATCTATCTATTATATAGTGCCTTTCACATCTATCTATCTATCTATCTATCTATCTATCTATCTATCTATCTATCTATCTATCTATCTATCTATCTATTATATAGTGCCTTTCACATCTATCTATCTATCTATCTATCTATCTATCTATCTATCTATCTATTATATAGTGCTTTTCACATCTATCTATCTATCTATCTATCTATCTATCTATCTATCTATCTATCTATTATATAGTGCCTTTCACATCTATCTATCTATCTATCTATCTATCTATCTATCTATCTATCTATCTATCTATCTATCTATTTTATAGTGCCTTTCACATCTATCTATTATATAGTGCCTTTCACATCTATCTATCTATCTATCTATCTATCTATCTATCTATCTATCTATCTATCTATCTATCTATCTATCTATCTATCTATTATATAGTGCCTTTCACATCTATCTATCTATCTATCTATCTATCTATCTATCTATCTATCTATCTATCTATCTATCTATCTTTATCACATTCAGTTCCATTCATTCTATTCATTTGTTGCACATTTCTTACTTTCCGTTGTGCTGTAATCAGTTAGTTATCCACCCATCCACGCTCCTTTCCTGTTCCTAACCTGCTTATCCTGTCCACCGGCTGACCGGTGATGCTACAGTGGCTCGGTATTTGTATTCGAGTCCGATGCTAACAATGGTTCGTGGATGTATCTCCTCCAGGATGAAATCCTATCTGGCCCACATTGTGAACAAAATACACTCCAGCTTGCTGCAGACTGCAGGTTCAAAAGCTGATGAATGAATGACTCAACATTTACACAGCTGGGAAGTGCATGTCAGTCTTTGTGCACCACTGGGAGAAACAGAGCACCTCAGATGAGTCCACTTCTCTTTTTTTCTGTTTCTCTCCAGGATACAGTATGATCATAAATGACAGCCCATCATGGAGGTGTTTTTTTGGCCTCCACCACTCCCCCAACTGTGATAAAAGGGCACTGGATCATGATTGTATGAAAGTGAAGCAAACAAAGCAAAACAAATATCATCTCATGCGCCATCCATCATACTTACGCCTCCTCTCACCAAACCTGCTCACATGCAATGCGCTGCCTTTAAAGTGTTTTGTCAGCACGTATCTAAAATGAAAAGAAATCCATGTGTTTTAAAGTTACTCATTTGTACTCTGACTGTATGGCGCTGCTCGTATGCGGTTATCTGGCTAAGTCCTGACTTTGAACTTGTGTTGTTCACGGTGGGCAAATATCAAGGATCACACACACAATTTGAGAATGAGACCAGTAGAGGGCGTGTTAAATGGCTTTAGGGAGCAAAATTCAAGCACCTGGCACTCTTTAAAAATGATTGCGTCAAAGAGTGTAATAAAGGACAAACTGATACACGTCAGTGTACTTTATAGACTTTATATATCATTCACAACTGAGCTAAAGTAGGAACAGCGTGTACGCTCATCACAGCACACAAACACTCATCGACTCCATGACAGTCAGGACAGAAGACGGAAAGCAAATCAATAAACATGCATACTCCACACACAGAGAACCTCAGGCTGAGTTCAAGTTCAACACGAACTTTGCAAATCTTGTTTGCTTGCTCTGTAGGTAAACTATAAATGGCCATGAAGCTATAAAAACATAAAATGTTTACACAAGTGGTTACACAAGTCGTATAATAAGAACAATGCACTGCAGTAAAAAATGGCCAGGTGTGAGCCGTGAGCAGCCTGCAGCACAGTAAGGCAATATTTAGTTCTCATGGCTGTAATGGTAGAGCAGGTGGTCTGTCAGGGTGCTTTTAGCTACCAATGACCTGGACCACTGGAGACGGAAAAATCTGTAGTACCTCGGTGGTCTGCTGAAGTGTCATAGAATGAAAAGTGAGAGCGATTTGAACCCGGGCTGATCTGAATAATGTGTTACGAAACAGCAAGATCGCGTTAAGCAGAAACAAGCCAAATCCAATACAATACACAGTACAATTTATTTTTGTAGAGAGCAAAATCACACAAGAAGTGCCGCAGTGGTCTTTAACAGGCCCTGCCTCTTGACAGCCCCCCAGCCTTGACTCTCTATGAAAACAAGAAAAACAAATGGAAGAAACCTCAGGAAAGGCAGTTCAAAGAGAGACCCCTTTCCGGGTAGGTTGGGTGTGCAGTGGGAGTCAAAAAGAAGGGGGTCAATACAATACAATACACAGAACAGAACAAATCCTCAATACAGTATAAAAATAAAAATATTACAAGTACGGAGCAGAATTTAACAGGAGATGATATCACATAATATGATTTGGATTTGTTCAGAGTCCTGGAGACCTCGGCCATCAAGCTGCCTCCCCCTATTGGCCATTCCACAGCTGAGCCAGCCAATCCGATGAAAGGACCCCTCTACCCGATGAATCCTGTGATCCTCCATCAGAGATGACTTTACCTTAGGCAGGCAAAACAACTTGGCAGGTGGGCAGTGGGCACCAAGTGCCACGTTTGAGTACCGAGAAGAGAAACAGAATCTTTATGTCCTGTCACTGTGACTGTGTTGCCATACCAGATGGTGATGCCACCAATAGCCGTTCTAAAATGTCTGCTATTACACAGGCGACTTAGAGAATGAAGGATTATGTCAGTGGCAGCCGTACAGACAGTTTAGTTTTCTTTTGTGCGTATCTAATGTGCGCCTAACATCTTTTGAAATATTGTGCCATGCAGTACATAATGAAAACTGACCGCATTCGTATTATGTGGCTGTAGGTATTTATGTAAAGAGCTTTAATTTTATTAAAGGTATTGCAAGGAACTGGTACATTTATGGCCCTTGCAAAACAAAAAGAAATAAATAAAATAGAAGGTGTTCTTGCGTTTAAGAGTTTCAACTCACATTACTTTACAAAACTGTGAATTATACTGTAATTAAAGAAAAGGCATGTACATCTATATGTATATACAGTGTAGAGTCTATCCTCTCAGGCTTGGGTCACACAGTTGCACAGATTCATTCAGGGTTTTCAACATAAACGTTATCCGTATACAGCATAATAAAGACAGAGGATGTCTGGGGGAGAAGAGAGACCAGGCAAAAAGACCAAAAGGAGCGCTGCTGTACAGGCTTTTAAATGCTCGAAGCACCGCGTGAGATGCAGGTCACGTGGCACAGCAGCAAGCCAGCAGCTGATCGAGCAAAGAGGAGGTTAAAAAACTGTATTTGTTTCCTATTGTATCGCTGTTTAAGAGGGGGTTTCGGAGGAGCAACCACGTCTCCTTGGGGTCGGTCACCCCCCCCATTCACTCCCCCTCCCTCAGCTTTATTCACATCTTTGTGAATTAAGCGACTCTTCAAACCAGGTTCAAATTGGCGTGACAGGACATCAGCATTAACATGCTCAGAGCCGGGTCGATGACAGACAGTAAAACTATACGGTTGCAAGCTCAAGAACCATCTCATGAGACGAGAGTTTGTATCTTTCTGACAGTATAGTCATTGAAGAGGAGCGTGATCAGTCACCAATGTAAAATTACGACCCCATAAATAGTAACGGAGCGCCTCCACTGCCCGTGTAATTGTCAAACATTCTTTCTCAATTGTCAAATAATTGCGTTCCTCTACTTAAAAATGTGATAGGGTGCTCTTCACCATCAAAAACCTGAGACAGGACAGCGCCTAAACCAAATGCACTTGCGTCCGTCTGTAGAACAAAATCTTTACAGAAGTCGGGATTCCGGAAAACCGGGTAAGAAGACAAAGCAGTTTTCAAATCACAAAAGGAACGTTCACAATCATCTGTCCATAAAACAGCTGTTATTTCGCCTCTTGTAAGATCAGAAAGAGGGGCAGCCCTATTTGCAAAATCAGGGATGAATCTTCTGTAATAACCAGCAAGTCCAAGAAAAGCAAGAACTTGTTTCTGCGTCTCCAGTCGCAGGTAAGCAAACACCTCATCTAGCCTTTTAAGTTGGGGGCGGATCAAACCCCTGTTCAC
>NC_041406.2:23571080-23608580 GCF_900747795.2 Erpetoichthys calabaricus | reverse complement strand
TATATATAGAGTACCAGTCAAAGGTTTGGACATACTCAGTAGTTTTCATGTGTTTGATAGAAATGGATATTTATCTTTATCAATGTGCCAATACATTTTTTAAAAATAGAGGCAAGACTTTTCTATTTACTGCTTTCCTTTACTATTACTGCTTGAAAGGACTGCCTTTTAATTTATTATTCACATACAGTATGGCTGCAAAGCCCCATTTTTAGAAGCCTTTCCTTCAGTGTCCTAAAAGCCAACTCCATTAGTTAAGCTTTGATTAGTCATTTTAAATGCTAATTGGTTGTTAGATAAAACCTGTGATTGTGTCCACTTGAGTTGCAAGGTACTGGAATGGCTAAAGGTCAATTCTGGGTTCAAATATAACCAAAATAAAATTGCTTTCTCAAGAAACATGTCAATCTATAGTCTTTTTTTTTTTTTTTTTGCAGAAAGAAGGTGACAGATTGCCAATAAACTGAAGATTTCATATGAAGGTGTCTGGAGAGAAGATTACAGTAGAAAAAGATGGCGAAGGCCCAGATGCACGTAAGAGGATAGAAGGACATCAACGTGTGTAGTTTGAGAAATAAATGCCCTATAGGTCCTCAGTTGGCTTCTTCCTTAAATACACACCAAACACCAGTGTCATTTGCAAACAGAGAAAAGATGACACGGGGACGTTAACAATGCTAATAGACTTTTCTGTTCTTCATCTGTCCAATGTCTGTGCTCTTTTATCCGTTTTAATTGTTTCTTTTTATTTGCCAGTTTCAGTTATTATTTTTTTTTGTAAAACTCTTCCTCTTAGGCCAGCATCGTCCATTAGCCCGTTTACTTTACCTTGAAAACGATGTCAACAGCTTTCATTTGTTTAAACCGAGGCATAATCAGTCTCAGGGACTGCTGCCATTATCCACCTACTTACTGAAAATGAACGCATCAAAAATTGCCAATATATGTATAGCTCTACTAAGATGAATTAACTTAAAATGAACGATTTGATGATGTTGTACGTGATTACTTTGCACACTGTGTAGGAGGCTTTTCCCTCAGCCTGGTGGGGTGCACGGGATATTTTGCAAAACATTATCTGTGTTTTATTTTTATTTTTTTTTTAATTAATATTCTGCCTGGTAGAACATTTTATATTTACAAAAGGTAATTTTCATAAATTAATGCAGTGTTAGTTTAATAATAAAAAAAAAAGTGGCAAAAAATGTGTGTGAAGCCAACACCCTTCTGCAGCCGGAAAGAAAGTTAAAGATTATTAGCTAAGAAGTGCCTCTGGCTGTCTTTGCCATTGCTGTTAGTCAAGTCAAGGTTCCCACCTGATGTACTTGGTAAGTTTATTATTATTTATTTATTGATTGGTTGTATTATCTGTCCTGTGAGTCTGCAGTCTTGTTTTTTTATGTATCTGCTGCTGTATACATTTGAATTTCCCCATTGGATTAATAAAGTGGATCTAATCTAAACTGTGTATGTACAGTATGTGTGTTGGTGGCAGTGGGACTCATTTATGATAAAATTCACCAGACCCACATCCTATAGTACATCACACAAGCACCTTTGTCCCTTTTTTTTTTGAGGCAACGTCGTTATCATATCTTGGATTTTAGTTGAAGTGTAAACACTGTAATATCATTTAAACGTTTCCATATAACTGTAAGATGTAAATCATTAAATGCCCACGTGTACAATTCAAACACTAAGTTGCTATTTCATCGTATTGATTTATTACAAATTATAGTTTTACATATTACAGTTTTATCATATTGATTAAACCTAACGTGACTGGAGTAGCAGTTAGTGGTCAGAACTATTACGGGCCAGTGACGCCCACCAACCTCAGTCCGCACGGCCGCACGCACAGCACTGCACTGCACAGCGGACAAGCACGGCATCGGACCCCTCGTGGCTTACAATCGTCCAGGGACAACACCACACTGTTAACTTTTTTCTCCTTAATTGAAAGCGATTTACAGTATAATTCGTAATGTTAACTTATGTTTGATCTAGACCATAAACAAAAACAAAGAAACTGACGGACATTATTTTTCCTCGAAAAACATTACAAGTATTACTTTGCATACATTTGTTTGCGGTTAGATTCAATAGATTAAAACTGATAGACCGCCCACCATCGCTTCGATCTGTCACGGCTCCTTCGATGTGGCTCTGATGATCATTTCTCTTGTTGGGATCAGAGCCTAAAATCACAGCCTGACATCTCGATCAGACTGAATGTGGGATGTGGGTGGAGTTGTCGGTGTTGAGGGGTGGAGTTTTGAATATAGATTGTAAAAAAAAAAGAAGGAAGTCTGTGGTGTGTGTATTGTGTTGGATTGTAGCGGATCACTCTCTTGGCGTTGGTCTCTGTTAACTTGAAAACAAGCACCTAAAAAGTATTTTCAATAAAGTTAACTTTGGAGCCTTCAAGCCTTCTGTGTCGCTCCTTGTTGAAAATTAGGACAAGGGAACTCAGGGACAGGGTTTTACCCCAGAGCACGTGGCTCTGGCTCTGGAGCTTCACACCACTGAACACGACGAAGGAGAAGCTCCCCTGCGTCACCCCGACCACGGTCTGGAGACAGGCAGGAAAGGTAACACTCTTCACAAAATCCCCGACGGGCACACACTCAGGCTAATGGATTTAAAAGGCTGATCGGCGCTCTAATAAGTGCTTCATCATCCCTCGCTCTCTCTCTCACACACACACACAAACGCGCGCGCGCGCACACACTCTACTCGGCTTCGGATGCTGGCTCCGCCCCGTTTTGACAGCTTCTCGCTCTGGTGTCCGTGTGGCTCCACCACAATTTTTAAGCCATAAACGGCACGGGCATCTTATTTATGAGTTTGTTGTCATTTAAATAAGCGACTACGATATTGTGGTAACACTGTGATGCTAATACCGAAAACATAATGTGGTCTTATTTACTGAGAAAGCACAAGTTCTCAGCACAGGGTTCTCTAAAGCTTCTCTTATCGCCAATCAAAATAACTGCGCTGTTTCCCAGATATTGCCTGCCCGCCGCCGGTATCTTCGCGCACGCTTGTGATTCGGTCGTCTTATGACCACAATTGACAAAATTCTTTTTCCCCATCATGTGTAGAGAAATAAATTACATCCATTTTCTTTTTTACTGGGTATTCAGGTTGTTATGTATTTAGAATCGTTGCAATTTTTCAAGGCTTTTAATAGTTTCGTCACAAAAAATATATTTTACAGTTTCATATCTTTTGATCATGGTTACACATTTTGCAATCGCTTTAATAAATGACGTCCGTCGATTTTTAGGAAACGTCGTCTTACTAGTTTTCTTCTTCAGCTTGTTGTAATGCATTAAATGTTTACTAATTGATGTTTTGAATGTTTTACCTAAAGGTTTCAGGGGGGCTCAGTTTAGGCTCGACAATCAGAGTAAACTGCGCGCCGTATTCTGTAGCAACGGACGGCTTTGACATCCCAGGATGCTCTGCGGCGCTGCACCTAAATCTAGACTTTTAAATCCGTATAAGTTAACTGACGTTGATTCTTAAAACAGTTTGTTGTGTTTAATTGCAGCTTATACTGTTCTATTGAATTTGTTGGTTGAGTTTGCCTACCTCCACTAACTGGTTTATGCGTCCCAGTATCGAAACAAAAAGGGGTTAGGCTTGATTTGAATATTACCGTCTGTAGTGCTTCTCTGCATTACGTGTGTGTATAGCTCTACCAGTATTAAGAAAAAAGTTTTTAAGTGTTCTTTTTGATAATTCGTGTGTGTCTGTTTGTCACAGTATGTTGAGGGGCAAAGATTTAAGGCGTGAACTCTGGCCACTGAGCCACCATTAGTTAAGAATTACTGCACGTATTTTGTTGTAATGTTCTTTGAATTGAGGAGAGAAGAAACGTTACGTGTTAAGGCCATGTCAAGTTAAGCCGATGTCACACTTTTTTTGTCATTGACGGAGTTTTGGTTCTGCCCACCTTAATGGTTGCCCCTGTTACTAAAGTTAAACTCAAAAAAGTGTTTAATTTATTTATGAAGCCCACAACTAAGGTAAACATGCTAACAAAGAATACGACATTTTAATTCGTTTTACTTTACCAACTCTTTGTTTCACATCACCTACCCTTAAATGACAGAAGCATTCTGTAATACAGAAATTATGGATTAGTTTCCTATTTCTGATTTAACTTGCAGTATAGGTCACTCCAGCTTGTCTATTTTATATTCGGTATTTACCTCCTTTATATGTCAGATAGCAGCTCCTGTCCACAAAAAGGACCATCCAGCAGTCGCGCACGCATCTTAAACGCTTAAAAGTGCCACCTGTATAAGCAGCGACGCCGCGCACAAAAGCAAACTTTAATCACAAGTCACAAACTCCTCGTGGCAAAATATTTATTAAACAAAAACCGGCCCTGTAAAGAAGAAAATAAAAAAACGAAAACGCTCCAGGTTTCCACCAATCCATCGGTTTCTTAAACCAACGTATCCAAAGCACGGACGCAGGTGAGCTGGAGCCTAACCGAGCAAGAGATCGAGCGCAAGGCAGGAACAATCTCTGGACGGGGTGCCAGCTCATCTTTGGGTAAACACACACACACACACACACACACACATATATCAGGGCCAATTTAGTATCGCTAATCGCCTACCCATTCATGTCATTCGAAGCAGAACAACACCTGAATATTACGCCTTGCATACATTTTGTGACTTGTTTAAAAATGAAGTTGTCACAAGTAGGCCTACAACAGGCAGACAAAAAAAAAAGTTTTCAATCGTTGCAATATCGTTAATGGAACTTTTGCGCTTCTTCATAATTTCAAAGTTTTAAATGTGTTAATGTGAGATTTAGGTAGCAGCACGGTAATGTTTTTATGGTTCATCTGCCCCACAAGGCCTAAATGTCAAACTCGGGCTATGCTTTTTGTCGTGGGACGTGTCAGATTTGTCGACCTTAAGTCGCTGATCTCGCCGCTGCACCAAGTCAAGTTACACGACTGCAAATCGCTGGGTATGTGTACTTTACCGATCGAGTTACAGGACTTTCCAGAACATTCGTGCTCTCTTCTTTTTCTAAGAGCCAAAAATCATGCTGCCTGACGGAGCCGGGCTGGTGACTGTGAGGCTAGGGATCTGCACTGCCAATCGAAATTCAAATCTCATAAATGGCTATAGGGACTCTGCTCTGTTGGGCCCTTCAGCAAGGCCCTTAACCTGCAATTGCTGAACGCTCTGAGTAGTGAGAAAAATCCGGGTACTCCCACAGTCCAAAGACATGCAGGTTAGGTGCATTGGCGATCCTAAATTGTCCTTGATGTGTGTGTGTGCCCTGTGGTGGGCTGGTGCCCTGCCTGGGGTTCGTTTCCTGCCTTGCGCCCTGTGTTGGCTGGGATTGGCTCCCTAACTCTGTAGTTAGGATATAGAGGGTTGGATAATGGATGCTGCGGTGGGCTGGTGCCCTGCCCGGGGTTTGTTTCCTACCTTGCGCCCTGTGTTGGCTGGGATTGGCTCCAGCAGACCCCCGTGACCCTGTAGTGAGGATATAGTGGGTTGGATAATGGATGGATCCCTACGGCAAGAGCTCAGTTTGATGAACAGAATGTGTCCGGTGTGAGTGGGGTTGAGCAGAACTGAACCCGTGCCATTTCTGCAGCGTTTGGTGTACAGTATATGGACTTAATTGTGGGAAGACTAGAGCCAGCCATTCGCTGTGTCTGTTTCACCACCCTGTGTATCGTGAACTCTTTTCCTGGGCTGTGCTGTTCCCACACCTGCCTATGATCTCAGCGGTCAGAATACCCCCTCAATGGAGCTGCGGTAGAAGTTCGCCAGTTGTTACTGCATACCACACTTCCTCAAACATCTGAGGAAGTGAAGGCACTGCTCTATATTTATTTATTTGTTTATTTAAATGATGGCTGTGGTGTTTTGTGACCAGTTCATTCGGAGATGTGGAGACTGAGAAGTTTAAGTCTCTTACACGGCAGTAACGTTACCATTGCGCCCCCAATCCCTGGACAGGACACCAGCACGCAGCTAGGTGGGCACACGCACACTTCAGGGGCATCACAAATCGGGATTGGCAAATTGGCTGGGATTGGCTCCCTAACCCTGTAGTTAGGATATAGCGGGTTGGATAATGGATGGATGGAAAAAGCTCTATATAAATGCAAAGAATTAATAATTACTAGCAAAATACCCACGTGTCGCAGCGGTGAAGTACTGCTTTAAAATTTTTAATAAGAAGAAAAGTAAACCTTTTTAAATTGAGGGAAAATATACCAATAATTATTTGTTAAGGATCTCTTTGTATACCACGTAGTCAGTTTGCCCCTCCGGTTGTAATATGACCAAGCTGTGCGCTCAGCTTACTCTTGAGCATGAAACGTATAGTAGGCCATGTGAAAAGCAATCTCGCTTCAAATCAATGCCAACCTTTTGTAGGGTCTGTCCCTGAGACTTATTATTTGTCATTGTGAAGCAGAGCCTTACTGGAAATTGGAGGCGTTTGAATTGAAATGGGTTTCATCGCTAAGCTTTGCATCCAGCTTTTGAGAGTTTAAACATTCATAAACATCAAAGTGTCCACTACTCAAATTGTCACCTGTAAATCTAAGATGTTTAAGAGGCATTTGCGGTTGTCCAAAGGTGTAAAATATTTGGCCATTTCGGTACACTTGAAAGCAACAACCGAACAATTCAGCAGCAGCCAACAACTCACATGCAGAACCATAGGTGAAGGGCTTAAGCATTTCACTCTTCTAGTGCTCCTGTGTAGTATAATTATCTCCTGTACCGTCATCAGTCCACACCTTGAACCTGACCCAGTCATTCAATACATAAGACACAATGTTCCTCCAGATATCAAGAGTGAGCCTGATATGGCCGTGCAATATGTAACACAGAGAATGGAAAAGGCATTTGCCATCTCAGGGCATGGAAACCACTCGGTAAGTGACAGTTCTTGGATCGATGGTGATCACCTTGATAGACATGTTAATGGGGATATGGTTGGAACGATAAAGGAAATGGGTACCTGAACAATGTAAACTAAGTCTAAAATACCTACACAATAACTATAATCATAATAAACAAACAATAAAACAGTGGAGAAGCCGAGGATTAAATAAAAAGGCTGCAGTTATCAGCAGGGAGACGTGAATACCGTGGCGAAGCAAGAAAGGGAATGAAGAGACCGGAGCGACGGATGGCCTTATATAGGCAGGCAGCCAACGTGGGGATGGGGGACCCAACGCCGCCTCAAACGGCGACCGAGCTGCAGGCTGTGGACGTATATATGTACGTAAGTAGGATTCAGTTAGCGTTGGGAACCCGCGTACCAAATTTCTTGAAGATGGGCCCATAAGTATCAAAGACCATTGTAAAGTTCAATATAGCGGCCGACAGTGGCGTCATACCACCAAAATAAGTACGTGCATCGGTTTCGGTTAGCGCAGGGAAGCTGCCTACCAAATTTCGTGAAGATGGGGCCATAAATAAGAAAGTTTAACATGGCGGACGTTGTCGACCGTTATGACTGTTACGCATAGAATTTCGAAATGAAACCTGCTTAACTTTTGTAAGTAAGCTGTAAGGAATGAGCCTGCCAAATTTCAGCCATCTACCTACACGGGAAGTTGGAGAATTAGTGATGAGTGAGTCAATGAGGGCTTTGCCTTTTATTAGTACTATATAGATTATTATAAGGGTTAATAGCTGCAGCAAATCGCAGTCTCTGTCCTTTTTCCCTTTTCTCTCAATTGACCAGTTATTTAAGTCTACAGACACAGGACAGCCTCTCCTCTGTTTGTGAGGTCCAAAGCTACCCTACGACATCACGTAACCTAAACAGTGTCAGCCACCAACACTAACCTTAACCATGGTGTAACCGGGCATTCGATAGGCATTTCGTGACTGACATTGGGCGCAAGGCAGGTCCAAACCCTAGACAGAGTGGCAGTCCATCACAGGGCGAACACACACACACACACGTCAACCACACTCTAGGGACAATTTAGGATCACCAGTTTACCTAACCTTCGTGTCTTTAGACTGTTTGAGGAAACCATGGCACCCAGAGGAAACTCCCACAGACACGGGTAGAACAGGCAAACTCAGCAGGGAAAGAACCTGGGACATGAACTCTGGTCTCCTTACTGCGAGACAGCTAGCCTACCACTGCCCCACCGTGCCTCCCTTAGATGATAACACATTTGTGAAATCCCAATGGGTTCCTGGTTTTGAAAGGACTCCTGCAATAGGGCTAAGTTCAGGTTTTCTTAATCTTTAAGTGTCCTCCTATAGCCCACCATACAGTAAAGAATTTTTTTTTTTTCTACACGAAATTTGTCAAAGTGCAAAGAACCAACTTCATACGCGAATAACCTTTCAATGAATTTGTGCTCAGTCAAGCAATAGTAAGCAATAGAACCACACAACCCAGAAAAGAGCCATGAAGTGCCATTAAAGAACCAGGAGTTTTAAGAGTGTAGGTATTGTGGACATGCAATTGAATTCTGTGGAAAGCGGCTGGCGCTGTACGAAGGGTTAACAGCTGCAGTGAATCGAAGCCAGCAGTCTCTGGCCTTTTTCCACTCTATTTTAAGACATAAAACATGAGACAGCAGACAGAGGAGCTTCTAATCTACTTGTGAAGCTCAAAACACTCGTGTTCCTTATTCCATGTCACTGAATTCTACACGCCAGCTCAACACTCTTTTGTTCTCAACTGACAGGCACACAAACAGTCTGGGCCTCCAACCAAAGTGAAAAATCAAACCTGTTTGACATTCTCATAACCAGTAGCAGACTACTTGGTCTCAGTCATTGGGTATGTCACATCAGACAATCGGCCTCACGTGAGAGCGCTGCCAACTGTGTCCGACTGGCTAATATTATGTAAATGAAGGCTACGACTGAAAATCACTGGAGAGGTCGAGTAATGCAACATAGGCTTTAAAAGATGTTTACATCCATTTTCAGTCATAGCCATCAAGTACTGTCGCCTAGCATCCCTAGTGTTAGACCCAAGACTGTGAAAACATTACTCAAAGGCAACTGTACAGACGTGTCTCGCGTGCGCGTTACACCCGAGGATTACTCGGACTGTAAAAGTGCTAACAGCGTTAGTCCCGAACGTTACCCGGGTAATGGTAGAGGCGTGTCTTACGCAAGTGTCAGGCCCAAGCGTTACCCAGGCAACGGTGTGGCCGGGTCTTCTCCTAGCCTCATTGTGGCGTCTCGGAAGAAAAGACTCTCAGCAGCCCAGGTGTTGCACGCTCTTGACAGTGACACGAGCAGTGATGTCGAGGAGCCTCTCATCACCAGTGAGAATTAAGTGAATCTGTCTTCCAAGAAGTGAAATTGTCATGGACAGAGAAACCGAAAGAGATTCAGATGAATCCGAAAGTGACGCTCGATCGCATTTGGGTTTCTGTTGACCCTGCTTCACATAAGCTAGCACCACCTCGTTTTGATTTTGTGGAGGCATCCAGGAATAACAGTGAAGATTGATAACCAAGATCCACATACTTACTTGAAGTTATTACTTGATGATGACGTGATCGAAAGAGTTGCTCTTGAGAAGAACCGTTATGCTGAACAGTGTTGGGTAAATGACCGTACACCTAAGCAGTTCTCATATTCAAATATATACTGCACAAAAGACATATTTTGACAGTACATACAGTACTATTATTACTATTATTATTATTATTAGTAGTAGTATTATTATTATTATTATTTGTGTAAGAAATGCCTTTCAAATTTGTGGATGCAGCGGGTGTATGGGTGTTTATAAAAATGGCTGGTGTACAGCGAGCGGTGTGGTGCCGTACATTAAGGCAGAGTTACTTGCGATTCTATTAAGGCAGAGTATCGCAATTCAGTGTTATATTTAAAAAAGAAATATTAATGTGATGTTTGTTCATGTCTAAGTTACAACTGTTGTTGGTTTTATACTTGTAACAGAAAGAATAAAAGGGCCAGACACTGATTACTCCTGGGTTCGCTTCCCGGGTCCTCCCTGCGTGGAGTTTGCATGTTCTCCCCGTGTCTGCATGGGTTTCCTCCCACAGTCCAAAGACATGCTGGTTATGTGCACTGGCGATCCTAAATTGACACTAGTCTGTGCTTGGTGTGTGGGTGTGGGTGTGTATCCTGCCCGGGGTTTGTTCCTGTCTTGCGCCCTATGCTGGATGGGATTGGCTCCAGCAGACCCCCATGACCCTGTACCTAGGATATAGCGAGTTGGATAATGACTGACTGACTGACGCTGATTACTACACTGTTGAACTTGTTATCTGAACGCAGCCTGATCTTTTAATAAAGAACACGGAGGATTCTGCGCCTGCTGGTCTTCGTTCCCTTTGTGATGGTGCAATGCAAGCCTTCCGGATACATCTGTGTGTTTAATCGACACGCTGTAGCGAACGAAGTAGCCAAAACCGGCATTCTAAGGGGTCCTGAGTCGAGCGAATATCCTCAATTTCTACCGTTATTATACTCTTTACACTTCTGATTTTGCACTTTTACAGTAGGAAGATGAGATTTAATAAAAATAAAATTTAACGCTTTTTATGTTTTTGTTTTTTTTTTACATTGTAACATGACACTAAGGTGGCTAGTGTGTCATACCCAGCGACTCACTCCAATGAAACCAGACGTCGCCCAACAACCTCAAACAGGTTTGACTTTGTGTTTAGTCGCTGGAGTGGGCTCTTTACAACCAAGGGATGCTCTTGCTCGTAATTTCAGGTTTCCTTGATCTGTTGGATTCTGCTGCACATTAAGATTTATGTTTTGCTTCAAAACCCAAAGAACCGATTTCATACAACCCATCCCAGAATGAAACTGGTTTTGTCAAATAATGACTCCACAACAGCTAGGGGTCTCCAACTCCAGTCCTAGACTGCTACTCTGGCTGCCAGGGCTGGATTAACTATTAAGCAAAATAAGCGGGTGCTCAGGGCAGCAGGAAAATGGGGCACCACAGAATTTTTCCATTGCTGGATTTAATGGACTATATGGTGCAAAACTGCACACAAAAGGGTCTTCCTCACCCCACCATCTTACTGTAAGTTTTTTTTCATTTTGAAAAAAAATATTTTATGGTTTATTATTGTTTTTATTTTGAATTAGATTGATAGATAGATCTGCGGTGCGTTGGCACCCTGCCCAGGACTGGCTCCAGCCTTGTGCCCTGTGTTGGCTGGGATTGGCTCCAGCAGACCCCCGTGACCCTGTGTTCGGATTCAGCGGGTTGGAAACTGGATAGATAGATAGATAGATAGATAGATAGATAGATAGATAGATAGATAGATATTTTATTAAAAAATAAAAAGAAATTAAAAAAGATATATACAGTATGGGGGCACCAAAACCTTTTAGGTGTTTAGATCGTCTAAAGGTCTTAATCCGGCTCTTGTGGATGTAAGTTTTCATTCTAACCCGTTTCTTAATTAGTGATCTTTTTTTCTGCTAATGAACTTCTTTTCAATTCATTTTAAATTGCTTTTTTTTAAGTTTCGGTCCTCTGAATCGCTTCATTTTTTTTTCTTAAACGGCACCCAAACAGAAATGAGACGTGAACTAAGTCAACAGAGAGAGTAGGAGCTGCAAACGCCAACCAGTTTCTTAATGAGAAGACTTTTCTTGCTGTTAATTAAACCCGTTATTTAATCTGGTGGCTTGATGCTGCTGTCATTTTGGCCAGTCGTTTCCAAAACTGTTAATTTTATCTGTTCTAAGAATATCATAAAAATGTTTGAGCTGATCAGCATTACTGAGACCGTCACCTTTTGTTATTTTCAGATATTGCATGATGGACACGTGTCATCTGGTCATGTATTCGCTCAATTTCTATCTCAGTATTGTTTGGCTACAAATTAAGATAAAAAAGTAAATAATTAAGGGGCCTGAGTCTTAAATTGCAAGTCAATGAAATTAATGCAAAATAGATAATTAGCAGCTTAAACTGTAGGTCATAAATTAAGATATATGGCACGAAGACCTCAAGCACTGGAGTTGGAGCCCCCTGGTCTACAAGGAACCACACAACTCCATAATGTGGCACTAAAGAACCGTATACATATATAGCGTTTGATTAAATTCCGTTAGAGTTAGCGTTATTGGCTTGTGTTCTTGTTGGATTGCTACACTCATCTACATGGAACCGGCTGACATGGCTGGATTAAGTCATTTCAGCATTTTATTGTATTTATTTATTTTTTTCTTCAGTGTGTTTATGCGTTTGTTTCTCCCACGTCCCATATAAGTTCAACTCTAACGTGCCCTCCTGTGAATGCGTGCGTACGTGTTTGCGAGTGCGGACTGCTATGGAGCAGAGCCTTCTTAACAGCCACGCCGGCAAAGTAGTTTGCTGGGACCCAGGTTTTGATTGCAAAACAGAAACATACATAGTCATCAGAAATGGGCTCCTATGCTCCTGGGGGCAATAAGTTAAGACGGCCTTTCTATTGAGGGGCGTTCTGGTCAAGGTGGAGTCTTATTTCGTGCCTGGTTCTGCCAACATATGTTTTGATCACCTAATCGGATTTAGTAAATGGGTAGGCGGATGAATTAATTTATGATTATGTGATTTTGTTACCATGCATGTTCACAAACTAGTCATTTCAATAGGTTAATAAATATATACGTGCAGCTTGTATAGCGTACATAACTGTTCCGGCCGAAGATCAACTCGGTAAAGTTAGGGTCCAAACTCGCCATCCTTTATTCTGTACCCGCTTTTCCAGTTAATGATCATCGCAGCCGGAGTCTGCCTGTAAGGCAGGAGCGCCAACCAAAGGAATGCGGTGCCAGGCTGTTTGAAATTAGTGACAACTACTCGCACAAATACTAGTTGTCAGTCTATTAAACTTTGACAAATGCCTCGTGCATTCCATTGTTCACGTATTTAATAGCTATTGCTATCGGTCTCGACTCAGAGCCCGCGCGACTCTGAATGAGATTAAACGGACTATTAAACGAATATAGAGAACTTGTTTGGCTTTATGTAACTTTAACCTGTTCTGACTTTAAATTCATAATTAACCCCTTGGGTACGTTTCCAGCTATGTCCTAAACTCGCTATTCCATTACCGAATGTCAGGGGAGCCAAACAAACCCCGTGTGGGACGTCTGTCCATCCTAATCCACACTTCAAGCTTGATTTCAGATCAAGGTAATATAAAAGCTTTTTTGGCGGTAAGGGGGAAATCTAGAGTGATTTTGCAAACTCCACGCAACGATCCACCAAAACGGGAATTGCCATCGCACCACCAAATACGTTCATTATGCGTATCTGTTTATTCACGCACTTACCTGTTTATAAATGCATTTGACTGTCAAACTCGTCTGTTCATGTGCGCTTAATGGAGAGAAGCTCTCGGCGCTCCTGACGGAGAAGATAGTGCATGCGAGATTGCAAGACTACCAGCAGGCGGAGCTTCTGCGGACTTTCAATATTTAGATTCTCCAATCCACGTGGATGTAACAGGGCAGGCTGTTAAACAGAGGAGTGGAGAGAGAAAACGAGAACGAGACAGAGGGAGAGAGAGGCACAGAGAGAGAGAGAGAGAGACTAGGGATCGCCGCGACGAAGCCCTACTGGATACAGTGAGCGCTTTGGGTGCGTGAGAGGAGCAAAGTCGGACCAGAAATTTAGTTACCGGGAGAGACTAAGACGCCGTTTACCGTGCGGCTTCTGGGATACTTGTTTCTTGCTGGATAGTAGGAGCGGCTGCGTGATGAAGTGACGGAATGACAAAAAGAGAGCGTTATGGGATTAGCGGCATAGCGGTAAATCAGGAGCTGGAGACTTTTCGGATTTGAAGTAAGTACGGCGAGACACGCGTTTTGCCATTGACTAGAAAGCTGAATAAAGAATAAAAAAATGCAGTGGGCTCTGAAAAAAAAGTTAAATGTTGTGGAACAGCAAACCTCAGTAACGCATTTTGTTAACAGATATTCTTGCCTTGTTTCTTTCTTTCTTTGAACACTTACACGTAACACAATCTTTTCTCACTCCGTATAACCTGATAGTTATTCTTTATCATTTTCTCAAGTTCTCCCTTTCTACGTAATGTGTGTTTTACGAAAAAATGAAGTCGTTACGGTTGTTTTAAATATCCACAAATCTCCGTGTTTACGCAGAATTCCGCAGTTGTCCCAACTTCCTTTGTAGACCAGCCCCGTATTGTTCTTTAGATGAACCTTTTCAATGGAATGCGAAGTCCTACAGTGCCACTATCGGGGTATCTTTATCACAGCCCCATCCCGTTACAGTTTTTTTTTCTGATATAAGCAATAGGATTCCTTTCATTTGTTAGCCCACATGTTCCCAAGATTTTACAAATGTGCAGCCCAAGCTCTTTGACACTTCTGGAAGTACTCGTTCATTTGTTTTCAACCAAAATTGATGTAAAATTAAGAAATACGTCCGTCGTTGGGTGTTTATGATCCACTCGATCTTCTTTCTACCATCTTGTCTCCGAGTGCTTCCCATTTTCTTATTTTGTGGATCCTGTCCTTATAGTTAAGTTTCCGAGAGATCGAAACAGGAGATCAGTCATCGTGGAGCCGGCCATTAAAAAATCACGATTTATTTTTAATAATTTAGTAGAAATACATATAGAGTGTACTTCGGTCCATTCGAATCGGGGTTCATGCGCGGTTCAGCAGTGCGCTGCCTAACCCACGACGTTTTTCAAGCTGTATAAATAATAACCCAAAAAACTATAAGAAGCATTAATTTACTGAGGTTGGCGTTGGATTCGCAACTTTACAGATCTCATTGGCCTGATGATTTTTCCACGAAGTGCGTGAATTATGAGTTTTGATTTAAAGCACAAATTGGTGAAGTAGCACATGACTCCCTCCTTCTTACTAGACTTCGTGCCGGTTAGCCTTGCGCCTGCGTTTCGCTCTGTGCTGCCATCAGACGGGTGGCAGCGCTGCACTGTCGTATGAAGACCGGGAATCGCGGCGCGTGTGCCGGGTGAGTGGAGTTTGCATGTCGTCCCCGTGTTCGCGTGGGTTTCTTCCCATAGATCAATGACTTGCAGGTTGAGTGGATTTGTGATGCCCCTGAAGTGTGCGTGTGCCCACCCAGCTGCGGGCTGGTGTCCTGTCCAGGGTTTGGTGGCGCAATGGTAGCGTTACTGCCGTGTAAGAGAATTAAAGTTCTCGGTGTTCACATCTCCCGATGAACTGGTCACAAAACACCACTAACATCATTTAAATAAATAAATAAATAAATAAAATAAATAAATAAATAGCAGCGCCTTCACTACTTCAGATGTTTGAGGAAGTGTGGTACGCAGTAACAACTGGCGAACTTCTACCGCAGCACCATTGAGGGGGTATACTGACCGCTGAGATCATAGGCAGGTATGGGAACAGCACAGCCCAGGAAAAGAGTTCACGATACCCAGGGTGGTGAAGCAGACACAGCGAATGGCTGGCTCTAGTCTTCCCACAGTTAAGTCCATATACTGTACACCAAACGCTGCAGAAACGGCACGGGCTCAGCTCACACCGGACACATTCTGTTCATCAAACTGAGCTCTTGCCGTAGGGATCTATCCATTCATCCATTATCCAACACGCTATATCCTCACTACAGAGTCACGGGGGTCTGCTGGAGCCAATCCCAGCCAACACAGGGCGCAAGGCAGGAAACAAACCCCGGGCAGGGCGCCAGATCACCGCAGTGTCGTAGGGATCCCAGGATCAAAGGCAGCACCTCTCGGTTCAAGAGCAGTTTTTACCCCTCAGCAGTCCGTCTACTCGATAACGTGTGCCATCGTTAGAATAAGTAAATTGAACAATAACATACGTGTACATTAAACATGGAACGATATACTTAATGTGAGGCTTCTGTTTTGTCCTGTAGTCGTACTGTCCTGCACTTGTTTAGTCGTATTGTACGTGGGTGATGTGTACGAAGTTTCATGTGCCTGACTGGACAGAGCGAATAAGACGTCCTGTGTACATCTGAACAAAAGGAAAACAAGGAATCTCCGTCCATCTCTAACAAGGACACTGCGGTTTGATTCCCGGGGATTCCCTGAGCCTTGCATGTCAGTGTGGATTTACTCCACTCTCCTCATAAAGACATTAAAGTTAGGCGAACTGGTGTTACAAACTGGCCTTGGTGTGTGTGTTCATTCTGCAAATGGGCTGCCCAGGTGCTTTCCTGCCTTGTGCCCGATGTTTGCTGGGATAGGCTCCAGCTTCCACACGACTCTGCCCTGGAGGAGTGGGTTAGGAAGATGGATGATTTATTATTATTAGAACTATTGTTCTTACAGCAGAGAAAAATATGTGAATAGCAGGGCTCTATAGAAATAAAATGTATTACTATGATTAGATTAATGGATGGAAATATTGAGGACAATAATTATAATGATAGTGTTGCATTATTATTGTTAATCCAGGTGTTGCTCCTGCCTTGTGCCCTGCAGTTGCTGGGGTAAGCTCCAGGTGCCATTCAACCCTGCCGTGGAAAAGTGGGTTAAGAGAAGGTGGATGAAATATCATTATTATTATTAGTAGCAATAGTATAGTGCCTGTAGCGGAGATAAATATGTGAATAGATTAATGGATGGAAGATATTGAGGACAACAATTATGGTAATAATTGATACTGATATTATTATCATTAATAATAATTCATTATATTAATATAGCGCTTTTCTCAGTACTCAAAGCGCTATCCACCCAGGGAGGAACCGGGAAGCGAACCCACAATCTTCCACAGTCTCCTTACTGCAAAGCAGCAGCACTACCACTGCGCCACCTCTGAGGACAATATTATTATTATTATTAGAGGTAATGGTAGTAGTATCGTGCCTATCTTCTTCTTTTGGCTTCTCCCATTAGGGGTCCCCACAGCAGATCATCTTCTTCCATCTCTTCCTGTCCTCGTCATCTTGCTCTGTTACACCCATTACCTGCATGTCCTTTCTCACCACATCCATAAACCTTCCCTTAGGCCTTCCTCTTTCAGGCACAGATTAAATGATGAAAGATATTGAGGACAACAATTACAATGATGATGATATTATTATTATTATTATTATAACATTAGAGCATTATTATTATCCAAGTGTTGTTCCTGCCTTGTACCTTTTGATTGCTGGGATTGGCTCCAGCTGCCCCTCAGCCCTGCTCTGGTTAAGCAAGTTACGGGAAGGTGGAAAAAATATCATTATTATTAGTAGTAGTAGTATTGTGCCTGTAGCAGAGATAAATATGTGAATCGATTAATGGATGAGAGATATCAAGGACAACAATTATGATAATAATTGATATTGATATTATTATCATGGGTGGCGCAGTGGGTAGCACTGCTGCCTCGTAGTTGGGTGACCTGGGTTTGCTTCCTGGGTCCTCCCTGCGTGGAGTTTGCATGTTCTCCCCGTGTCTGCGTGGGTTTCCTCCGGGGGCTCCGGTTTCCTCCCACGGTCCAAAGACATGCAGGTTAGGTGGATTGGCGATTCTAAATTGGCCCTACTGTGTGCTTGGGGTGTGTTTGTGTGTGTCCTGCGGTGGGTTGGCACCCTGCCCGGGATTGGTTCCTGCCTTGTGCCCTGTGTTGGCTGGGATTGGCTCCAGCAGACCCCCGTGACCCTGTGTTCGGATTCAGCGGGTTGGATAATGGATGGATTATTACCATGATATTATTAGTGGTAGTAGTAGTAGTACTGTGCGGGGTGGAGTGGTGGCTCTGAGGCTAAGGAACTGTGCTGGTATCCTGAAGGTTGCCGGTTCGAATCCCCGTCACTGCCAAAAGAGATCCTACTCTGCTGGGCCCTTGAGCAAGACCCTTAACCTTTAATTGCTCCAGGGGCGCTGTACAATGACTGACCCTGCGCTCTGACCCCAAGGGGTATGCGAAAACTAACAAATTTCTAATACGATAAATCGTATAAGACGAAAAAAAGAAAAGCTTAAATGATGAAAGATACTGAGGACAACAATTGCAATGATATTATTATTATTATTATTATAACATTAGAGCATTATTATTATCCAAGTGTTGTTCCTACCTTGCACCTTTTGATTGCTGGGATTGGCTCCTGCTTTCCTGAGGCCCTACCCTGGATAAGCGGGTTAGGAAGATGATTGAATTATGGTGATTATTATTGTTGCTGCAGCGGAAAAAAATATGTGAATAGATTAGTGGATGGAAATATTGAGGATAACAGTTATTATAATGATGATGATGTTATTATTATTATTGAAGAATTATTATTATTATTCAGGTGCTGTTGCTGTGCCCTACAATTTCTGGGATAGGCTTCAGCTCCCCTGTGACCTCGCACTGCAAAAAAATAAAAAACATTATTATTATTGATAATAATAGTAATATAATAATAAATAATGAGGTTACAATATATTTTTCTGTCTGTATATTGTACAGTAACTAACTTTTTATTCTTTGAGGCACATTACAATAGAAGTGAACGTCTGACTATAAGCTGAAATGCACGCACTGTAATAAATATGCCAGCCATTAACCCATCAAACATGCGATCAGGAGCACAGACCAGCGTACACTTTACGTCGGTAAAATAACGACAATCAATAGAAAAACATGTGATGCCATTTAATTTTATACACTCATAAGAATGAATGTTTAACGAAGTTATGGCACGTTGTCTGGCGGAGAAGGAAAGTTTGATTTTGTGGAGTATGGCGTCCTACAGCGTTGCTGGTTTATAGAAAACAACCCACCATAAATCAGCTTCCATGACCTAAAAAACCCTTCAGCACTCGGGGGATTGGAGTACGTTTGCTTAACTCTGTTTTAAATTTTTTTTCCCCCCAGTGTGCATATGCAGTTCATCAGGAACAATATGGTAAAAGGTAGCGTTTCCTTAAGCAAATATCGTAACTGTATGTTAATTTAGAAATCGGTGCCAAGAAAAAAAATGTTTTAAGCTCTGAAAAATTGCATCCTAGTCTTTATGGCAACCACACAAACCTTTTTTTTTTTTTTTTTTTTTTTTTTACCTCGGGTGCACATTCATTAAAAGTAAACAAGTACATACAGCAAATACATCTGATCATTTTGAGTTAAATTAATGCAAGGTAGCTGTTTAAAGCTTAAAAATATATGTTGCCGGTTACCATGTGGCAGTGCATTAGCGCAAACCGGACACGGTCAATAAACAGCAACTTTTCCTTAAACAGCTTGGTGCAGTAAAATGGAAGGTATAATACGATTTTCTTTCTCGTTTGTTGGTTCCGTGGTTACCATTTTTCACAGAAAAAGAATATATTTTGCACGGGTTCACACTGCAAAAATATTATATTGTTCTGTACGTTTCATTTCAGCGCTTCGGTGTTACTGAAACAGTGCTTTACCGTTTGACATTTTACAGTTGTTTGCCTTCGCTATAGTTTTACACTGTAAAATTATCAGCCAGTTTTTACAGTGTGTCTGGATAAGCGGGCTGAATCCGAACACAGGGTCACGGGGGTCTGCTGGAGCCAATCCCAGCCAACACAGGGCACAAGGCAGGAACCAATCCCGGGCAGGGTGCCAACCCACCGCAGTGGATGGATTATTATTATTCTTATAACAATTAGTAATAGTATTGTGCCTATATAGTGGAGATAAATATATGAATAGATTAGTGGTTGGAAGGTATTGTGGACCACACTTATGATGATGATATTCTTATTATTATTAACATTAAAATGTTATTATTATCCATGTGTTGTTGCTGCCCTGTCCCCTGTGATTTCTCGGATTGGCTCCAGCGCCCCCATAATCCTGCTCAGATGATAGCGGGTTTGGAAAATGGATGGATGGGTGGGTTGGAGAATGAAATGCTCTGGTACTGTCAAATTATGTTGTATGCGATTGGTCCTGCTAATTTGGATTTCTTTCCACTGCCCATATGAAACGGATTTAGAATTGTGAGTGTGTGTGTGTATGTTGTGTTTGGGTTGGTTTGCCCCGTGCTGGGTCCAGCGTCTCGACCCTTCCAGTGTGGATTACAGTGTGGACCGCTGATTGAGCTCGAGTTCGTCCACACACTTGTAAAATGGAGCGATTGAGTTAAATACTAAGCAGTTCTTTGATATCTGGTGTTACTTCAAGGCAGCAGACTGGATGTCTCCATGCGCAGACGCTACTTCATTATCTTTCGCGCACTTACAACTCCCGTGACAATTCGCATTCTTCTCGGTCTGTGTAAATGATGTGGTCAATGCTTCAGCGGGCTCTCGTGTTTGTAAGCAGCCGTTGCAAATTTGAGCTTCTTCAAACTGTTGCAACGACAGCACTGAGTATCGATGGTTTCAAAGGTGAACGATCATACAAACAGCACTATCGGGATATTCTCTTAATGCCCGTAGTGGCGACGTTTTGGACCCAATGTGTGCCGCACCGAACTCAAGACTGTCAAGTCAGATTTGGAAAGGGACCGTTTCCTATAGAAAACCGGCGGAAATTTGTTACAAAGGATCGGATTTCCAGGAGTTCGGTCCAAATCAAAAAGAGTTCAATACATTTAATGGCGCGCAGGGATCGGCTCGGAAAGCCAACGCGCTCGCAGTTTGGAGCGCCGCGCGGAGAACAAAAGCGAAGACGGGGGCGAACGTGTCCACCGAAATGTCCTCAGATGCAAGGAGGGTTATTTTTAATTCAGTTCAAAAAAATGAAAGGAAGAAGAACAAAAAAAAAGCAAAAGTGAAAGCGCATATTAGAATGGAATACTGTATTCTCAACTGCCGACATCTGTCTTAAAGCTCCGTAAAGCAGAAGCAATATCTGCCCTTGGGGGAATAGAGGACCGGTGGGTTTTAACGAAAGCGCTTTCAAAAAGGGTGGGATGTTGCTTTGCGGTCTCTTTATTTTGTCAAACTAAACAGAAACAAAGTCGAGGACGAATATCTACATGTTCGGGTAAACATCGCGGCGCGAGTTCAATAACAAGGTATTTTGTGTTAAATCACCTCAGTCGGACCACTGACAGTGGAAACAGCAGTTTCCTTCAATGGAGACCCCGCGTGGAAGGCGAAATGTCTTACGATACGAGATAAGAGCGCCTTTTGCCTTTGTAGCGAAGCTGATCATCTGAACGACTTTTCTGTATGAACTTTTTTTTGTTTGTTTGTTCTTTATTTCGCCTTATACAGTTTCTTGAAATTAGGAGTTTGTTACTTTTCGCATACCCCTTGGGGTCAGACCGCAGGGTCAGCCATTGTACAGCGACCCAACTCTTTTTGGCAGTGACGGGGATTCGAACCGGCAACCTTCTGGATACCAGCACAGATCCTTAGCCTCAGGGCCACCACTCCGCCCTTCCACCACTTGTCCACTTTTTGTATATTCACGTTTTCCCTCTAATGCAAAGCAACTTTAAAATGTTTATCCACTTGTACTTGTTGAGCAACTCTCTTCATGCAAAGAAACTTTAAAAATATTAATAAAGTTGGATTCCCTCTAGGAGCGCTCACCTGGCATTAAATATTAACCTAAAAGTGAAGTGAGGGACTAAGCCAATGCAAACACGAAGTAAATAAACAGACCTTACATCCTACATTTTGCCTTTTCTCAGCAGCTTCCCCTGTTAAAGGCCAACAAACCACAGATAAAAATACTCACATTAGTTAATAAATATTCTTCATGGACTCGTGCCGTGTCCAGGTTGCATCTTGCCTTGCTGCCGCTGCTGTTCCCGCTCGCACAGGCTCCAGTCCGGCCAAGACCTTAAAATGGATTCAACTGGTTTGAAAAATGTGATGTTACAAAGAAAGGTGAAAAGAGCAAAGCCAACACTGTTGCAAGAATAAAAGTGTTATTACATACGTATCTATTAATGCATTTGGACACTTCATCAGTGCTGTAACCTTGGCTCATTGGATGTTTCGGTCAGAGATGATCAATCCTTTAGGCGGCTGCAGAGGTGACATTTCTGAAAGATAAGGGCCACAAACTGTGTATCTTACTCTATGGACAGCAATGGGCACCGTTTTGGTAACTAATTGTGGGTTCACATCCTGGTTCCTCCCTGTGTGGATAGCGCTTTGAGTACTGAGAAAAGCGCTATATAAATGTAATGAATTATTATTATTATTAAAAGAGGAGTGCGCCCCCCAGATCCATTGCCTCAGGCTCCATATGTTTGTGATGCACCATCTGCTGGAAAAAAAATTCAATGGAAGTTATTGCATTACAAAATACATTCTAATACATGGTGTACTGCAAACAGGAACACTGTCTATATTGATTACTATATATTTCAACCCCTCGTAAACTGGTAGCACAGTTAATATTTTTAAGAAATTTGCAAAAAAATAAATAAATAAATCCTGTGGGGTGTTGAGTGTTGCTTTTAAGAGGAAAAAAATTATTTAAATGATTTTTACACAAGGTTGCAGCAGAGCAAAATGTATAAAAAGTGTGGGGAGGGGGTCCAAATAAGTTCTGAATACACTGTAGAATATAAGAGAAAAATACAGAAATGTGTTCCCATTCTTAACCATCATCATAGATAGATAGATAGATATATGTGAAAGGCACTACATAAGGATAGATTAATAGATGTGAAAGGCACTATATAAGGATAGATAGATAGAGATATGAAAGGCACTGTATTAGGATAGATAGATGATGAAAGGCACTATATGATAGGTGTGAAAGGCACTATATAAGGATAGATAGATAGAGATATGAAAGGCACTGTATTAGGATAGATAGATGATGAAAGACACTATATAATTGGTGTGAAAGGCACTATATAAGGATAGATAAGTACATAGATGTGAAAGGATAGATAGTGAGAGATAGTTGTGAAAGGCACTATATAAGGATAGATAGATAGATAGTGATATGAAAGGTTCTATATAAGGATAGATGTGAAAGGACAGATAGATAGTAAGAGAGAGGCGTGAAAGGTACCATGTAAGGATAGATAGATGAATAGATGTGAAAGGCACTATATGAGGATAGACAGATGATGAAAGACACTATATAAGGATAGAGAGATAAATAGATGTAAAAGGTACTATATAAGGATAGATAAATAATGAGAGAGATGTGAAAGGCACCATATAAAGATAGATAGATAGTGAGAGAGAGATATGAAAGGCACTATATAAGGAGAAATAGATAGATGAGCAAAAGATTACCAAAAAAAAAAATCCTGTTTTCACTTTGTACATTTTGGGGTGTTGAGTGTTGCTTGGGGGAAAAAAATCATTTTAGTGATTTTAGCACAAGGCTGCAGCATAGCAAAATGTATCAAAAGTGAGGGGGTCTAAAAAAGTTCTGAATCCACTGTAGAACATGTCAGAAAATACAGAAATGCTTTACCTGTCCCCCAACTCCCATCCTTAACCACTATCAAAGATGGATAGACTTGAAAGCCACTATATAAGAATAGATGGATTGATAGATATATAGATGTGAAAGGCACTATATAAGGATAGAGAGATGTGAAAGGTGCTATATAAGGATGGATGTATGGATGGATGTAAGGATGGATAGATAGATAGATAGACAGAACTTTATTTGTCCTTAGGGAGGAATTTGTCCTTTTACATAAGCTGTTAAAATAAATAAGTGCATAAATAAAATAATAAATATAAACTATGGCTTGAAAGCACACCAGCATGAATTGAAAGGAATCCATTTCAAAAGAAAGAAAACACCTGACTTGGCTGTCGCATTCCCAGTGAGGCCTTATGCAGGCGTGTTGGTGTTGGTGCTAAGGAGTCCCCGCAGTGTTTCTTCACACACCTCTGCTGAATGTTTCATTTCTTAAAAGCCCCCTCAGTGTTGCTGTGTCAGAGAGAGGATGTGCAGAGTTGTTCATAATGGCACTCCGTTTTGTTGTAATTCTCTTCTTTGCCACTAAATGCACAAGAAGGAGTACAGCAGGTAAGCCGAATCAGAAAAGCATCATGAGAAAGCCAGATGCGACCACTCTAACACCCTTGACAGGTTTATTGTTCACCGTTTCCTTTATTATGCTAAAAGCAGTGATCAGATAGTAATTCTGCTCTCCGCACGGTGTCTTCTGTTAACACATCGCTACTGAGGCTTTGAGTCCAGCGGTGACCCAGTCAGATAAATCAGGCAGATTTCACGTTGAGTGCGAAATCAATCCGCTTCTCCTAATGAAGTGTTATTTTCTGCAGAAAATGGCCAAGAATCGAACAATTTCAATTTGGTGTTCTTTTTTTTCATCCTCAGTCTAATCACCCTTATGAATTTTAATTTTGGTAACTAAAGTAAAGGTTCCATGTCAGAGCATACAAAGAGTGTGATTCAAGTTCAATGGCAGGCCTGTCTATGGTACAGTGGGAATTGGACTCATTGTCTTTTTTTGGAATGTTTTGAATATGTGGATTCATTTTCTGACATATCTTTATGGCACCCTGCCCAGAGTTGTCACCTGCCCTGTGCCCCTGCCACCTCATACCCTGAATTGGGTTACGTTACCGTTGAAGAAAAAGTTTGCCAGATTGTCAAAATAAGCAAATTAACATTTATTTATTTATTTTTTTAATTTTTGTTTTTACAATAGTAATTTTTGAAAACAGGAATAAATCAAATAGTCTCTGCCTGTGTGCGGGTGGGAGGTGTTTGGCTACCATGGTGACTCCCCTCCTGTCACCTGAAAGCCATGAGGGCCCTGGCTTGAGTATCAACTTTCAGTATGGGTGTTTTTCATTTTCTGTTTTTTTTTAAAAATGACTTGCAGGCCCACTCATTATATTGATATTTACAAAGACGCTTGGCCTAACAATACATTCTTGTTGCTGTAGAAAAAATTTCCATTATTTGATGAATATGTATGTGAGGATGAGGTAAAAAGCTGGGAGTGTCGTGCTTTTTTGCAGCATTGATACGGAACTTTTAACTCTGAGATGGTAAGGCAAATAAACGGTGAGGTAGGTTTCTCTCCATTTTATTTTTTTTGTTCTTCCTTCTAGAGTTTGTGCCGCTGCCTCACAGCTTCAGAGTCTTGGGTTCAAATCTTAGCCCTGGTCCGTATCTGAGTGGAGTTAGCATGTTTTCTCCATGCGTTTGTCTCTAGGCCCAATGGCCTCTATTAGGTGAATTAGCCTCCCTAAACTGATCCTTTGTGGGTAGGCCTCTGTGACTGGCCGGCATCCCATCTGGAGTTGGTTCCTACTTTGTGTGTGGTATGATTTGCATTTGTTTTCTTTGTTATCTTCTTATATAATACACTACTGTGGCTGTCTGTTTCGTCTGTCCAGGATTTTAAATCACAAACCGTTTGACCTATTTACCTGAAATTAGGTACACATATACTACGTGATGTCTACTATCCGCTTTCAGGGTGATGATTGACCTCCAAGGTTATTCCTCTTTTTATTCTTATTTTATTTTATTGTAGAATCAGCTCTCGGCAGCGGCCAGCAGGGTGACTGTGTGGCGCATGCATACGGGTGCCGTTCTTATCCCTACAACCTTTGCCATCACTTCCCCTACCTCTTCATATCTTACATGATTCTTTAGCAGATTGAAGACTTAAGTGCCAGCTTAAGTGAAAATTTAAAGAAAACATACGAAGTAAGTGCAACACAAACACTGACTTAATCAGTTTTAACGTGAAAAGATGCCGACAGAATAAGGGAAGAAGCGGGCCGCTAGGGTGGAAAAAACAAGAGCTGCTCAAGAACCAGCAAGCGCATCAACCTGAGACAAACAAATGATAAATGTACAGAGAAAGAAAGAGGATGAAAACTACGAATGCTCAAGTCAGGTGTATTCGTGCAGTGCGCCGTTACTGGTAGTTAATATTTATAACCTTTTTGCTTTGCAAACACCATCACCTATCGTCTGTGGGGGAGGAGCGAAAAGCTTTAGGTTTGTCGAAAATTTCGATCTCCAGTTTTAGCTTCCCCTGATACTGAAAACCTTGATATCTCGATGATGGATGTGAGTCTGTCTGTGTGTCACAGTTTCTTGAGGACGGTCTTCAGCTGAAACGGCTGGATGGAAAAATGCCAAACTCAAAACGTAAGCCTGTTATGAGATGACGATGAGCTGATTAGTTTTTTGAGCAAAATCGTGCAAGGGGCACTGTAGAGGGACCCTCAAATTTTGTAATTCTAAAATTAATTATGAATTCTTCTCATCAATTGCTATCGTGATAACTTGTTTTAAGATCGGAAAGATTAACATCAGAGCGGTAAATAATTACTGAAATGTTAGAGAAAAGTTCGGGTAACTTGGTTCCTAGGGTACAAAGCCTACTGATGCTCACATCCAAATTTTTCTCTCTGTTGTGCCTTTTGGGAGGCAGAATTTATTTCTGTAATTATTTCTTCCAAATTCTTTCATTTCAAACTTTTTAAAATTCTACTTACATGTTTGTTTTTTTGTGTGTGTGTTGCTAAGGAGTTGCTATGGGGTCACACTACACATTTTATCCAAAGTCTAAGGCTGAGGGTTTGCTTAACACTACGCGACACATCTGTGTGAGGGCGCTGCTGCTACACAAGCTCTGTACTGACTACGCATGCACACGTACTTTATGTAAATCTGGAGGATTCCACCAGGGGGCAGTGTGAGGAATCATCACACTGAGAAAATAACACTGCCTTGTGAGTTGAGGGAAGAAAGATATTGAAGATAGAAATTCTGTGCATTCTGATGCTGCTGCGTTAACAGCGACACAGAACGTTCAGTGTGAGACCTTGAAAAGCACCGTCGTCATTACGATGGGGAATATGCTACTCTCGTGTTGCCTATGTGAGAAACAGATGAAGAAAAGCACCACAAGCTGCATTTAAGTTGGATGATTTGCTTCACTGCATTGCACCATCCATCAAATATCAAAGCATGCAAATGACATCCTGCTGGAGCTGCCATGAGGCTTGCCATCACTCCACGTTTCCTTGCAATGACCGATTCCCCACTCCTTTATTCGGATGTTTTCCGCTTTGCACGGACGCAACTGTTTCCATTGTATCTCGCATGGGTCCGCATCCACTTTCAAAGAGCTGGCAACTTGATGCCAGCTGTTGCGATAGGCGTGTCTGTCACTACGGAGATGTTGATAGGAAACAACGATGCTGACGTCACTTACCAGAACCTGAACACACACACAAACACACACACCACCCACATTTTTGCTGCTACTGCAACTGGCACACGCGTCTCGTTAATTTCTGCCAATGTGCTCAGAGGATGCATCAGAAGACGCGTGGCAGCCATGATGTATACGTGTAAGCGTTCCGTGTGTCGGCTATAATCCTGGCTAAACGTTTAATCCATTTTCTGTATTATCTGAGTTGGTGTGTTTAAACTCTCCAGCTTACGACTTGTGCTTTTGTACTTCAATTATGAGTTGGCTGCAGTGGGCTGGCGCTCTGCCCAGGGTTTGTTTCCCGCCTTGCGCCCTGTATTGGCTGGGATTGGCTCCAGCAGACCCCCGCGGGTTGGATAATGGATGGATGGAATTATGAGTTGGGATTTTGCTTTCAGCTTTGCTGCCAGACCTTTCGATCTTTAAGGCCGTGGTCTCTTTTCCTGGCTCTCGACTCCTGTCTTTCTCCCAGTCCCTTTTTTGTTTATGTGCCATTTTCATTGTAGGCATGAGTGGTTTAGTAGGCACTGGTTCCTCACTGTAGTGTGACTGCATCAAAAAAATGGCAGACTAAAAATCTTTATGAATGACGATTTATATGAGCATACAGGGGGAAAACGAGGCAAAAGTAAAACTAACAAGTCCAGTCTGTAATCCAAAAGCAGAAGTCCAAAGAAAAAGCAAAAAAATATATTTTAAATAGCAATAATATAATAATATTATTAAAATATTATAATAGTCTTTTAAATAACAGTATTTATGGTGATCCACATTCCACAACAATGCATGTTACTCCACTGGCACCATCCTCTCAATTTCAATATAAAGGATTAGGGCGGACCCACAGAGTGACATCACAATGGCCCCGCCCTTTGGGGGCTCCACCCACAAGACACAAGAATATGAATGGCCTTGAAACACATACACATAATACATTACAATTACACAATATTTGCATAAATCAATATAAAAAAAACAATAAAAAATAATTTAAAAGCTAAAGGGAGATTCTAATGGGGGGCCCCCCAAGTTATGATGTGTCACTCACCTAATAATGAAGCAATAGAAATTAAATAAATACAGCGCATACCTTGATAGACGATCCAATCACATTTGGTTTTAAAAATGGTCCACAACAACATTTATTTTCAAAGCATGTTTTCATACAAATGATGTCGCTCAAAGTGCTTAACAAGATGAAGAAAGAAAAAAATATAAAAATTAGGTAATATTACCTAACAAAGAAAGTAAGGTCTAATGGCCAGGGAGGACAGAAAAAACAAAAAAAAAACCTGCAGGGCTTTCAAGGCCATGAGACCACCCAGCCCCCAATGGGCAATTCTGGGCCTTCCTCTTGTGAATTGACAGGGCACTCCATATTGGCAAAGAGGGTATCCACAGGCACTGTAGGGGCGATGGCAGCAATTTCCTGTTCAGTTTTTCGCTGTAATCATTTCAGTGTACGAGACTCGTTCTTGTAGACTTTTCCTTTCAGCGCCTCCCCAGAGGAAGAAATCCGGAAGTGACGAGGTGCCCGTAGTGCCTTTGAAATGTCCCGATTGCCAAAAAAATAATTCAGTTAGTGCCATGCTGTGAGCTGACAGGTGTGACAGGTTGCCCCATCTTGTTGGAAATAACCTTCACTGATCTCGCGGTTCATCCAGATCATTCACAGATGACCATGCTTCACTCGTTCACACATTTATCCAGGAATACTGTGATCTTTATGTTGTTTGGATTGCTTTATTATTAAGACTGTAATACATCATAACTCAGGGCCCCTAAATAAGATAAACATCCATCCATCCTCTAAATTTGCTTTATCCTAAGCAGGGCTGTAGTGGAACTGCAGCCATCCCAGCAAGCAGAGGGTGCCAGGCAGGAAGAACACCTGGACAGGGTGGTCTGTTCATAACACACACCACATTCACACCCTCACGGGCCAATTTAGCATCACCAGCCCCCCTGACCTGCACGTTTTATAAACTGTGGGAGGAAACCGGAGCGCCTGGAGAAGATGCACGCCGACACGGGGAGAACATGGCACCTCCGTGTATGTGAACCTTGGGCTCCTTACTCCGAGGTAGCAGTGCTAAAACTGTGCCACCATACCACCCAAACACAAACATAAACCAGAAAACACCCACAATCCTGAATGGAACAAACAGCTTAGAAAACGGATGAAGAGACGATTTCAGTGATTTTGCCAAACCTGTGCCCACGTCTCTCTTGTTCTGCGTCTGTGTCTGTATGAACGTCTTAAGAACTTCAAGTGACCCTTTCAAGTAAATTATACATTATCTTCGGCTCTTTATTTATTTATGTGCAGAATTTTTTTGAAACCATCCTTAAAAGTCTGCCATCAGTTGTGTTTGAAGCTGAGTTAAGAGCAGGATGCCAGCTGCTTTTATGCCATTGACACTTACTGTATACACACGCAGGAGGAACATCCAAATACTGTGCTACGATTTGAATTTCATCTAACCGGTGCTTAACAACAACAACATTTATGTGTATTGCACATTTTCATACAAACAATGTAGCTCAAAGTGCTTTACAGGGTTAAATAAAAAGGAAGTTAATATAAAACGTAAGCAAAATTCGGCAATAATATTATACAGTATGTAACAAAGAAAAAGGTCAGATGGCCAGGAGGACAGAAAAAAAACAAAAGAAAAAGAAATTTGAGTTAGGCTGGAGAAAAAAGAACAAAACAAAAAGTGGCCAAAGAGACCACTCAGCCCCCCGGCCCAGGCATTCTACTCAACATAAATGTTGTAAGTCGGTCCTCTTGGATTACAGGCTTCACATGGAAGAATATGATGATAGATAGATAGATAGATAGATAGATAGATAGATAGATAGATAGATAGATAGATAGATAGATAGATAGATAGATAGATAGATAGATAGATGATGGTCATCATAAACACAGGGGGCAGTGTGGTGCCCTTGATCAGGTGGTGGTGGCACAAATCGCCACCACAGAAGAACCAGAAAAGATGGCAGAGAGTAGTAGAGATTAGGATGGACTGCAGAGAAGAATGGTAACACAATGCCCCTATAGTCTATTGGGGGGGAATGGGGGGTACAACTAAAATACAGCGACAAAAAGTCATTTTAAAATAATGGGTTTTTAGCAGTTTTTTATTTTTAATTATTCAACAGTATTAGCCCGATGAATTTCTATTTGTAGTAAATGCAGTATCAATTAAAATCTACTCATTTTTAATTGTTTTTTGTTTCCCATTAAAGACTAGCAAGTTCCTTTCCCTGCTTGGCTTAGTGCTGCTGCCTCCCAGCTCCATGAGCCAAAGCTCCGTTCCCCGTCAGTCCAATGCCAGTGTGGAGGGTCTGCATTGGTGTTCCCCCTTTAGGTTGAGTGTTGGTTTGTGACATACAGTATGTGGTTATGGCTTCTGAAAAGCTGGTGTCCTGACCGGGGTTGGTTCCTGCTTCTGGGATGGGCTTCACCTCCACCCAATTGGAAAATTAGTAGATATTGCATCGGGTTGTGTTCCTGCTTGCTTTGCAAAATTCTTGCTTTATAAAATAAAGGCTGACTGAATGGCTGATATACTTAGCAAGCTCTGTATCTATAAAATACTAAGGACTGTCCGTCTGTCACACATTTGCTTGGTGTACAATCTTCATCTTGATTGAAAGCTTGTGTGCTTCTGTGTGATACGGCAGTGATGTGAACTAGTGTTATTTCGGAAAGAAATTGAAAAGCAGTGACATCTTCTGAGTGTCAAGCAAATTGCAGGAAGTGATTAATGAAGAATTAGAAAGAATAAGCAGACAGGAGGCTTAAAGCACATACAGTTAGGTCCATAAATATTTGGACAGAGAGAACTTTTTTCTAATTTTGGTTCTGTACATTACCACAATGAATTTTAAATGAAACAACTCAGATGCAGTTGAAATGCAGACTTTCAGCTTTAATTCAGTGGGGTGAACAAAACGATTGCATAAAAATGTGAGGCAACTAAAGCATTTTTTAAATTTTATTTATTAATTTTATTGTAATCATTCCATACAAACAGATCAATTTATAACAAAAAAAAAAATTGAAAACAAATCAAACCCCACCCCTGAGAAGGAGAGCTTAGCCAAAGGAGAATTGCTTAGGGCTATTTAATAAGGCAACAATAAACAAAAGAAAGGGAGAAATATATATAGGTAAATAAAAAATGGAGAAGGGAATTAAATGTGGTAATAGTTATTTCTCTTATTCTAAAATAATATTGATTAGATCCTGCTAGGTTTTAAAAAAAATCTGTACAGATCCTCTGACTGAGAATTTGATTTTTTCCAATTTCAAATAATATAAAACATCGGTTTCCCACTGACTTATCAGAGGAGAGTTAGGATTCTCCCAATTTAACAAAATAAGTTTGCGTGCCAAAAGTGTAGTGAATGCAATCACCGTTTGCTTTTCCTTCTCCACTTCAAGTCCATCTGGAAGAACACCGAACAGAACTGTTAATAGGTTAGGAGGGATTGTGACCCCAAGGCTGTCTGAAAAGCACTTAAAAATTTTGGTCCAAAACGCTGTTAGTTTGGTGCAGGCCCAAAACATGTGACCCAGTGAGGCAGGAGCTTGCTTGCAGCATTCGCAGGTTGGATCTTGCCCTGGAAACATTTTGGACAGTTTTAAGCGAGACAGATGAGCTCAATATATAATTTTTAGTTGAATAATTCTATGCTTTGCGCATATGGAGCTCGAGTGAATTTTCTGCTTTGCTACCTTCCACTCCTGTTCTGATATATTGATTAAGAGATCTTCTTCCCAATGTCCTCTTGGGTCTTTGAAAGGTAGGGACTCTAATAAGATTTTATATAATGAGGAAATGGTGTGTAATTCATCGAAATTGAGCAGTATTTTTTCCAGCATGGTGGAGGGTACGAGGTGAGGAAAATCAGGCAGTTTCTGTTTAACAAAATTTCTAATTTGAAGATAGTGAAAGAAATGTGTAGCTGGGAGGTTGAATTTGGAACGTAATTGTTCAAAAGGTGCAAATATGTTGTCTATATAAAGATCTCTGAGCATTTTAATCCCAAAACTTTTCCAGATATTAAAAACTGGATATGTTTGCGAAGGTTGAAAGAGGTGGTTCTCTTGCAGAGGTGCCACTGATAAAAGATTTTCCATCTTAAAATGCTTTCTAAATTGGCTCCATATTCTGAGTGAGTAAAGCACAATTGGGTTATTAGTATATTTGCGATAACTTGCATTTATTGGAGTGCAGAGCAGGGAGTATAAAGAAGTACTACAGGATTTTACTTCTATTGCGGACCAAGCCTGTGTATGTTAATTTTTTTGTGTCCAGATTTTTATGGCTTGTAAATTTGCTGCCCAGTAATAAAACTGAAAATTAGGTAAAGCCATGCCACCTTCTGCCTGAGGTCTTTGTAGGGTCGCTCTTCGGATACGTGGGTGTTTTGAGTTCCAAATGAATGAGGTTATTGTTGAATCTAACTGTTTAAAAAACGATTTATTGATATATATTGGAATGTTTTGAAATAAAAAAAGAAGTTTAGGAAGGATATTCATCTTAACAACGTTAATTCTTCCAGCTAAAGTGAGATGAAGGGTTGACCATCTATGCAAGTCTTGCTTAATTTTTTCCATACAGACGGCAAAATTTTGTTGATAAAGAGCTTTATGTTTACTTGTGATATTTACCCCTAGGTATTTAAACTGATCTGCTATGGTAAAAGGTAGGGTGTCTAATCTAATATTATATGCTTGTGAATTCACTGGAAAGAGTATACTTTTATTCAGATTAATTCTGAGACCAGAGATCTTTTGAAATTCTGTGAGTGCTGTTAAAACAGCGGGGACAGTGTTTTGTGGGTCTGATATATATAAGACCATATCATCTGCATATAGAGAAATTTTCTGTTCCAGTCCTTCTCTGACAATCCCCTTTATCTGATAGGAATTTCGACAGTGAGCCACCAGTGGTTCAATGGCAATTGCAAACAGCAGTGGTGATAAGGGACATCCTTGTCTGGTACCACGTTCTAGCTTAAAGTAGTCTGAGCAAATGTTATTAATACAAACTGAAGCTTCTGGATTGGTATACAGTAGTTTGATCCATGCATAAATATTCGGGCCAAACCCAAATTTCTCTAATGCAGTGAAAAGGTAATTCCATTCAATCATATCAAATGCTTTTTCTGCGTCTAATGATAGTAATACCTCTGGGGTGTTTGATTTTGCTGGTGAATATATAACATTAAACAAGCGTCGGAGATTTGAAGATAGGTGTCGGCCTTTAATAAATCCAGTTTGATACTGTGATATTACCGAGGGCAGCACTTTCTCCATCCTTCTAGCTAGAATTTTTGAGAGTATCTTAACATCATTATTCAGGAGTGAAATTGGTCTGTATGATGCACATTGTAACAAGTCCTTATTTTGTTTAGGAAAGACGGTGATTTAATGCTTAACGAAATGTTTGAGGTTGTATTTGGTTGTCTCTAGCTTCTGTAAATGTTGCCAATAAGAGGGGAGCTAGCTGAGTGGAGGATTTCTTATAAAATTCTACAGGGTAACCATCAGGGCCTGCTGATTTCCCGCTTTGTAGTGACTTTATAGCATCTAGTAATTCTGTCAGCGTCAGAGGTTTATCCAGTTCCTCAGCACTTAAAGCATCTATTTGTGGTGTCTGTAATGTATCCAGAAATGCATTAGATTGTGTGTTGTCTTCTTTGAACTCAGTAGTATATAAGGATTTATAATAATCTCTAAATGCGTGCATTATATTTTTATGGTCAATGATTTCTTCTCCATTCGTGTTGGTGATTACTGGTATTGCATTGTGAACTTCTTGTTTGTGAATTTGTTGAGCTAAAAGCTTATTAGCTTTCTCTCCGTGTTCATAGTAATAATGTCTTGACTTATAAATAAGTTGTTTAAGATGTTGAGTTCTGTATGCAGGTCCTGCCTTTTCCTGTAAAGAGCTTCGCTTGGATGCCTGGCTTGTTCTTCATCTATTCTAGTAATTTTGCTTCTTAGCTCTGACAGTTTCTTGGTTTCTAATTTATTTCTGTGGGAAAGATATGAAATAATCTGTCCTCTTAAGAAGGCCTTTAGAGTTTCCCAGAGTGTTCCTGCAGAAACCTCTGTGGGCGTGTTTGTCTCTAGGAAGAAGCTGATTTGTTTGGATATAAATTCTGTGCAGTTCTCGTCTGCCAGTAGAAGAGGGTTAAGGCGCCATCTGCGAGGTGAGTGTGAGGGGCTTAATGATTTTAGCTCCAAGATTAGAGAGGCATGGTCAGAGATAACAATTGTGTTGTATTTGCATGATTTAAATGTAGGCAGGAAATTATTATCTATAAAAAAAATAATCAATTCTTGAGTAGCTATGATGCACTGGTGAGTAGAACGAATATGTTCTTGAGTTTGGGTTAAGAAACCTCCAGGGGTCTGATAAGTTGTGGTCAGTTAAAAACTGTGTAATTGTCTTTGCAGTGTTAGATGTCGTTCCCCCTGTCACAGGCGACCTATCTAAAAGTGGATTTAAAACACAATTAAAGTCCCCAGCCATTATAATTTTATGATTGTTCACATTGGGAATGGATGCAAATAGATTTTGCATGAATTCCTGATCATCGACATTGGGTGCATAAACATTTATCAAAATCATTTTACTGTTAAATAAGTTGCCTATGACCATCACATATCTCCCTTCAGGGTCTGATACTACATCTGATGCTACAACTGGAACTGTTCTATGTATGAGAATTCCTACCCCTCTAGTTTTCTTTATAAAGCTAGAATGGAACATTTGGCCAGTCCAGTCTTTTTGTAGTATGAACTGATCTTTGCTTAGTAAGTGGGTCTCCTGTAAAAATACTATTTTAGCGTTTAAGCCTGTTAGGTGAGAGCATGCTTTCTTTCTCTTTAATTCATGATTCAGGCCTTTAACATTCCAGCTCACAAAGTTAACTGTCCCGTCATGGAGACATTGATTCTGAGTTTTTAATGTCATTTTATAGTCTTAACTGGTAGTGAGGAAGTTTTAATCTTAATTTCAAAATTCCCCATGAGTTATTGCATTTTAGCCTATTGTTGCATTGATATTTATAGTTATAAGGATTAGAAGAATAGATTAGATATAACCTGCTCTCCTTCTCTCCCCCCTTTATCCCCCCCCCCCCCCATTTTGCCTCCCCACATGAGGCTTGATCCCACTTCGCGATGTCCCGGTCCTGTGACATACGAGGAGACAGAGCACGTCCAAAAGCATTTTTTTAACACAATCCCTTCATTTCATGGGCTCAAAAGTAATTGGACAAATTAAATAACTGGAAATAAAATGTTCATTTCTAATACTTGGTTGAAAACCCTTTGCTGGCAATGACAGCCTGAAGTCTTGAACTCCTGGACATCACCAGATGCTGGGTTTCCTCCTTTTTAATGCTCCGCCAGGCCTTTACTGCAGTGGCTTTCAGTTGCTGTTTGTTTGTGGGCCTTTCTGACTGAAGTTTAGTCTTCAACAAGTGAAATGCCTGCTCAATTGGGTTAAGATCAGGTGACTGACTTGGCCATTCAAGAATTTTCCACTTCTTTGCTTTAATAAACTCCTGGGTTGCTTTGGCTGTATGTTTTGGGTCATTGTCCATCTGTATCATGAAACGCCACCCAATCAATTTGACTGCATTTAGCTGGATTTGAGCAGACAGTATGTCTCTGAACATCTCAGAATTCATTCGGCTGCTTCTGTCCTGTGTCACATCATCAATAAAACACTAGTGTCCCAGTGCCACTGGCAGTCATGCACGCCCAAGCCATCACACTGCCTCCACCGTGTTTTACAGATGATGTGGTTTGCTTTGGATAATGAGCTGTTCCATGCCTTCTCCATACTTTTTTCTTGCCATCATTCTGGTAGAGGTTGATCTTGGTTTCATCTGTCCAAAGAATGTTTTTCCAGAACTGTGCTGGCTTTTTTAGATGTTCTTTAGCAAAGTCCAATCTAGCCTTTCTATTCTTGAGGCTTATGAGTGTCTTGCACCTTGCAGAGCACCATCTGTATTTATTTTCATGCAGTCTTCTCTTTATGGTAGACTTGGATATCAATACGCCTACCCCCTGGAGAGTGTTGTTCACTTGGTTGGCTGTTGTGAAGGGGTTTCCCTTCACCATGGAAATGATTCTGTGATCATCCACCACTGTTGTCTTCCGTGGACGTCAAGGTCTTTTTGCGTTGCTGAGTTCACCAGTGCTTGCTTTCTTTCTCAGGATGTACCAAACTGTAGATTTTGCCACTTGTGATATTGTAGCAATTTCTCGGATGGGTTTTTTCTGTTTTCGCAGCTTAAGGATGACTTCTTTCACCTGCATAGAGAGCTCCTTTGACCGCATGTTGCCCACGGACTTGCCCACACCTGCCCATGAAATAGCCTTTGAGTCAATTGTCCAATTACTTTTGAGCCCCTGAAATGAAGGGATTGTGTTCAAAAAATGCTTTAGTTGCCTCACTTTTTTTTGCAATCGTTTTGTTCACCCCACTGAATTAAAGCAGAAAGTCTGCACTACAACTGCATCTGAGTTGTTTCATTTAAAATTCATTGTGGTAATGTACAGAACCAAAATTAGAAAAAAGTTGTCTCTGTCCAAATATTTATGGACCTAACTTTACATCAGCAAGGAGTAATCTTGAATATTGCCTGATACGTTCTGGAAATTCAAAATAATTTACGTATTGGCAACCTTGGCAAAGTGCCCTGTTTTATATACTGAAAAAGCTAAGATCTGTCTGTCTGTCACACAATTATCCATGACCTGCTGGGTTAGAGCTTTGATCTTGCTCTTGATTGAAAGCTTATGCACTTCTACATTATGGAAATTCAAAACAACTTAGGTATTGGCAACCTGGGCAAAGTGACAAAAACAGATAAGATCTGCCTATCTGTCACATGTTTACGTGTGAACTGCTGGCTCTAGATCCTTGATCTTGGTCTTTATTGGAAGCTTTTGACCTGCTCTTTTCTGTAAATTTCAAAAAGTTTCAGCAGAGGCAATTTTATAAAATTAACCTGTGTTTGTGTGTTTATTATGGCAAAGTGATCGACAGAACCTAGTAACATGGCAGAAAGAAATTCAGAAACAGCGACATCTGCTGAGTGTCAAGCAAATTGCCAAAGGTCATTAAGTAAGGAAGAATAAGAAAGAATAAGTAGACAGGATGCTGAAGCACATCCATTAGCAAGGAGTAATCCTGAATACGTTCTGGAAATTCACAAAATGTCAGGTCACAAAAACTTGGTGGCCACTTTACTGGTGAGCAGAGAAGTTAATTGTGATAGAAGCATGGTCCATGGATGCCCATCTATTGACAATCCCTTTGCACATGGAACATATGTGTTCTGAACTCATAATCAAGTCTTGTGTTTATTGCTCGTCGAATGTTA
>NC_041406.2:23478580-23566080 GCF_900747795.2 Erpetoichthys calabaricus | reverse complement strand
CCTTCTTTGAGCAGCGTGTTTCTGCAACAACACATCGTACACAGAGCAGAATCCAGAGTCAGTGCTCCACCGAGTATCCACATGGGGAGCTGTGTTGTGTGCGGGTCTTATTTGAGATGAACAAAAAAAAGTGAGAAATGGCACCAGTTTGGGCTGAAATAAAAATTAACAATCCTGGAAAAAGTTGATTCCAGAATGAAGAAAAATGACATGGCGAAAGCATTTTGGAATCGCACCGTCATCTTCATCTAGCAACTCGTTTTCGTTCTGATTTTCGTACCTGTATTTCTATTAAAAAAAAAAAAACATCTAACATCTTATTATTAAATCAAACATTTTTTGCAGTTTAAGAAGCAACAGGTGTTGTCAAGCTTGGGTCACAGAGTTGCACGAGAGACAGGAAGGTGAGTTCAGGTTTCCAAGGAAAATACTGGAACTTTATCACTGTATAGAGAATGCAGGTACAGTCTCAAGACTTCATTCAGAATAGGAGCTGTTAGGAGCTGCGACACGGGCGATCGTCCTGCTTTAACTCCCATGTTCAGATTAGAAAAACACCAGTGGCTCAGAGTCAGCGCTGTGGCAACACAATCAGGAGAAGAGAGATGAGGAGAGTGCGAGGAAGAGGAGGTCAAAGCCATGTGTTAAATGTTCTAATCTATTATATAGTGCCTTACATATCTATCTATCTATCTATCTATCTATCTATCTATCTATCTATCTATCTATCTATCTATCTATCTATCTATCTATCTATCATATAGTGCCTTTCATGACTATGTGTCTATGTATTATATAGTGCCTTACATATCTATCTATCTATCTATCTATCTATCTATCTATCTATCTATCTATCTATCTATCTATCTATCTATCTATCTATCTATCTATCTATCTATCTATCTAGGCGGCTCTGAGGCGGAGTGGTGGCTCTGAGGCTAGGGATCTGCACTGGCAATCGGAAGGTTGCCGGTTCGAATCCCGTAAATGCCAAAAGGGACTCTGCTCTGTTGGGCCCTTAAGCAAGGCCCTTAACCTGCAATTGCTAAGCGCTTTGAGTAGTGAGAAAAGTGCTATATAAATGCAAAAAAATTATTAAAAAAAAAAAAAAAAATTATTATTATAATTATCTATCTATCTATCTATCTATCTATCATATAGTGCCTTTCATGACTATGTGTCTATGTATTATATAGTGCCTTACATATCTATCTATCTATCTATCTATCTATCTATCTATCTATCTATCTATCTATCTATCATATAGTGCCTTTCATGACTATGTGTCTATGTATTATATAGTGCCTTACATATCTATCTATCTATCTATCTATCTATCTATCTATCTATCTATCTATCTATCTATCTATCTATCTATCTATCTATCTATCTATCTATCTATCTATCTATCAAGCATCTTAAAGGCCCTGTCACATTACACGTTTTTCCAGCAGCACATTTTTTAGTGTCAGATTTCATTTTCAAATTCTTAGTGGCCGTTTGCCAAGCGTTATATTAAAATCCATGAAGGAGTCACTGCATTCATGGAAAGGTTAGAGTATATGCAGTGTGTCACACTTTCCAGTAAGTGTGTAGGATTTTTAACTGTTCTAAAGTGATATCCTCCAATGTTTTTTTTAAATCCGCATCACTCAGTTTAGGGTCCTAGGAAGGAAATCCATAAATCAAACCCTGGACAGGGTGAGACATGCTCTAATTTGAAATAAAGCACTTTAATTAAACAAATGGGAGAACAACACCAAATGACATCTGCAGGGTGCTACAAATGGACAAACTATACAATGTAAATCCACTTGGGGTCTTGGGAGTCATTTCCTTTGAAATAATTTATCTTGCAGACACCAAAACCCCATAAGATTAAGATTTCATTTAACTGGCAGGCTGCAAGATGGGCAACAGGTGCAGTGACATTGGTCTCTTTATTTATGGAGACGGATTGCAGAGAATGGGGTGTCACTCAGTCTGAGGAGAGGAAATGAGAGCTTAGCTGTGCTACATGGAGACGAGTGTTTGGAGCCTCAGACCTCTCAACATCAAAACAGTTGTTAATACCACTTCAGAAACAATAAAAAGGCCTCCAGAATTTGTCTTGCATGAGTCGATTTTGTGACACCAGTCAAAAGCCCCATTTGCTTTTATAGAATAATGCCAACACATGCGTAATACACATAACAATAGATGGAAAGACAGACGGATAGTTATGAAAGGTACAATAAAACTGAGATAGATAGATATGTAAGGCACTGTGAAATAGATAAGGCACTGTATACGAGAGAGAGAGATATGTAAGGCACTATAAAATCAATAGATAAGTCACTATATAAAAGATAAGTAGATATGTAAAATAAAATAGTGTAATAAAATAAAACAGTGTAAAATAGATGGACAGGTATGAAAGGCACTACATAACTGATAGATATGTAAGGCACTATAAAATAAATATATGGCACAGATAGATTATGAAAGTCAGTATATAACTGATAGATTGATGACATGAACGAATTGCACAGTTTTAAATGATGTCTGCCTTTAAAGCTCTGACTACTTGAAGATGCAGCACCCCAAGCCCCAAGCACAACCTCACCTACACAAGTCCCGGTTTAAGTAAAAAGTTTATTAGCACAAATACCATGCACAAAGGCAACAGTGACATAAGCACAATACTTCTCTTCTCTTCTCTTCTCTTCTCTTCTCTTCTCTTCTCTTCTCTTCTTTAACTCCTCCAGGTGAGCTTTGTCCTCTTACACCCAACTCCAGGTCGCCTGGACGAGGCTGAGTGGCTTCTTTTATATTTATCCCGGGAGTACCTCTAGTGGTAGGGCACAGCCCATTGGAAACACTTCCGGGTGAAACGGAAGCCCCACAAAGTAGGGAATACTAATGCCTGCAGCTCCCCACTGAAGCCAATAGGGTTGCCACACAGGACTACAGGTCCCATCATGCCCTGCAGGTGTCTGTGTGGGAATCCTACCCCAAGGATGTTGTTATCCGGTGTATTGGGCATGTAGTCCTGACAGATTGTCTCCCCATGTCCTTGCATCATACTGGCCTCCTGGCAGCCATTTGTACTGAGGACTACCATATGCAGCAGCAGTGGTAACCGATGTGTCTTTCTCGATAAACTTTTCTAGCGAATGAGTGTATGGGTGGACGAAGGGACGAGCCTTTGAAAAATCACCAGGGTGGATTTTATTGGATTATTTAGAATCGTCTCCCAATTAACCCTCACTTACTCCCAATGCCGGCTCAAGTACAGCAATTTGTGTCTTAATTTGAAGAAGAACCTTCACAATGTCTGCAGACGGGCAGCGACCAAGCGAGTACCTTCTACCGCTCTCGTCTTTTAATTATTGGCTTTATTGCCGGGTAGACATTAGCTGGCACTTTTCAGCCGATTACGTCCTTTGTCACTGACAGGATGTCCAGCGGCTCCGCTCCTGTGCACAAAGTAATTGCTTTGATCATTTCAGAGAATCGGCGAATCGCTTGTGAAGGCTACTGAATCAGAGCGTCAGCGCGAGACCACAGATGGCCGGCTAACGAGTGTCGGGGTTTTCTGGGACTCCTTTATGTTCTCATAACCTCCTGCTCGGCTGGATGGGTGGACCCTTGAGTGGCAGACAATTCTTAATCTGGCCGAGATCTGGAGCTCAGGTAACATTTTGGGACAATGTTGCACACAGGCTGACATGCCACACTGATTAAAGCTACTGTAGTACCTTGATGGGTACGGAAAAGAAGCAGGCAGCAGGTGGCCACAAAAGCTCTTGAGTCCTGAGTTAATCAAGTGTGTGTTTTAATGCTCTCCCTGCATCTACAATTTTACCTCCAGTTGTCTGCTTTCTGGCCACATCTCTAGAGATCCAGGTTAGCTTAGCAATGCTAAATGGCCGCTCTCTGTGCGCGCGTGCGTGTGCGTGCGCGCGAGTGTGTGTGCGCGTGCGAGTGTGTGTGAGGAACTCTCCATCAAAAGGTGGTTAAAGCTTCACATTACCGAGAAGGTTAAAGTTAGAGAGAGGTAAAAGAGTAGAAACCCTCTTCTGGAGTACGAATGAGTATGAGAACAAATAAATGAATGGGCGAGTAGATGAGCAAGTAAGTGAATGAAGGCTCAAAGCAATAAATGAATGAGCATGCAGTAAATAAACTCATCAGTTCACATCATAACGAGCAAGTGAGTGAGTAAATGAAGAGACACATTAACAAAGGAATGAATGAATGAATGGGTAGGTGATCAAGTGGGTGAATTAATGATCCAATCGATGTGATGAATGAAAATTCAGGGTTACAGACAACATATTAATCAATGAACATCCAAATGAGTGAGTAAGAGCGAAAAGGACAAAATGGATACGTCAAGGCTGTTGTTTTTAAATGTGCTCTATAAATAAAACTAAGAGATGCATGAATGAATGAATGAATGGATAAAAAAATGAATGAATGAACGAACATTCAGTGTTAATAAATAAAAGAATTTGGTGGGGGCTGAATTGAAGTTGGTTTTGTTAAGTTTGACTTGTTTGTATGGAATGTTGCTTGCTTTTAATACATGAAATACTAATGATTAATTAATTAATTAATCAATCAATCAATCAATCGATTAACATCATAGTGATTGAGTGAGTAAAGGAACCCATGAAAGAATGCATGAGCGGAGTAGGTGGTCAAGTGAGTGAATGAGCGATCCAATCCGTAAATGAACACACATTCCAGTTTAATAAATTAGATTAAACTATTAATATGATCATAAGTGAGTGAGCAAGTAAGGGAACAAATGAAGTGGATGAATGAATGAACGTATTAATAAACCAATTAATGCATGAAAATGTGAATAAATAAAATAAAACTAATAAATGCATGAATGAATGAACACATTGATTAATTATAGCATAACTAATCCATGAGCAGGTGGATGCACTAATGATTTAATTAATTTAAAGTAAATTAACGCATAAATGACTAAGTTACTCAACAAACAAGTGACAGCATGACTGGGTGAATTAGTGAGTGAGTGATCAAAGTGAACACATTTATTAATTCATTCATGGAAAAATTGTTAATCAAGTGCCAGATGAATGAATACTTACATGAGTGACAGAGTGAGGGAACTGACACATGAATGAATGGACAAATAAATGGATTAATTATAGAATAATAAATCAGAATTTGAATTTATGGTTAATTCATTCATAATTAAGAATGTGAATAAGCAAGTGAATGAACATGTTAAACAGATGATAAAATTAATAAGTAAGCGAATGAGTGAATGAATGAACTCATTGATTAATTATATCCCATTGGGATTAATAAAGTATCTATCTATCTATCTATCTATCTATCTATCTATCTATCTATCTATCTATCTATCTATCTATCTATCTATCTATCTATATCAGTAATAAGTAATCAGTTAACCGGTAGATGAGCTAATGATTTATGAATTAATAAGTATGTGAGATGAGAAAACATTTACGTTAATGAACAAACAAATTACAGACTGTACAAATTAATTAGTTAGCGAGTGGACAAATGAATGATTTTTTTTAATGCAAATCACAGTAATTAATCAATGGCCATGTGACCTGTAAACCTGTAAACTGGCCTGGCGCGAGTGTGTGGGCACCTGTGGCATCAGTCCCAGCCAGAGTTTATTCAAGACAGGCGCCCCCCAAAACCCAGTGATCAGAGGATGGGAAAGTCACCAGAGAGTCAAAGCTGGAGAAGCACAGATTCTATGTACATAAAGTTTTATTTCTTCTTGGTTGTAATTGGTTATATTCCATTCTACAAGAACGCCATTGTTTTGTTTCCGTTCTTCTAATTCAGCATCCCACGCTCCCTCTGAAAGGATAAGGCACTTTGATTTTCACCGCACTCAGAATGGTTCACTATACCAGGAGCTCTGATCCAAGATGTGACCCAGCCCTGGACAGTGTGCCATGCAGTGGCATTTATTGATACCCCATATGTAGACTCTGCTTTCGAGATGTGACCCAGACCTGCTAGTTGATGGCATAGATTAATAACCCAGATGTTAGCTCTGATCTGAGACGTAACTTAACCCTGGACTGATTGCCAGCTGATGGCATTTATTGATGCCCCAAATGTTGGCTCTGCTCCGGGTTGTGGCCTAACCCTGGAGAGACTGCCAGTTGACGGCATTATGTTGGCTCTGATTCGAAACGTGACCCAGACCTGGATAATCTGCCCCAAAGCATTGGCTCCGATCCAAGATGTGCCCCAGCCCTGGACAGTGTGCCATGCAGTAGCATTTATTGATATCCCAAATGTAGACTCTGCTTTCGAGGTGTGACCCAGACCTGCTAGTCGATGGCATAGATTAATAACCCAGATGTTGGCTGTGATCCGAGACGTGACTTAACCCTGGACTGATTGCCAGCTGATGGCATTTATTGATGCCCCAAATGTTGGCTCTGCTCCGGGTTTTGGCCTATCCCCGGAGAGACTGCCAGTTGATGGCATTACAGTATGTTGGCTTTGATTCAAAACGTGTCCTAGCGCTGGACAATCTGCCTCAAACGTTGTGTCCGATCCAAGATGTGACCCAGACCTGAACAGGCTTCCATTTGATGGCATCTATTAATACCCTAACGTATTGGTTCAGATCCAAGACGTGACCCAGCCCTGGACAGACTGCCATACAATGATGATTTATTGATACCCCAAATGTAGACTCTGCTTTCAAGGTGTGACCCAGACCTGGACAGGCTGCCAGTCGATAATATTTATTGGCACATCAAATGCTGACTCTGATCCGAGATGTGACCCAGACCTGCTAGTCGATGGCATAGATTAATGACCCAAATGTTGGCTCTGATCCAAGACGTGACCTAACCCTGGACTGACTGCCAGCTGATGGCATTTATTGATGACCCAAATGTCGGCTCAGTTTTGAGACGTGACCCATCCCTGGACAGACTGCCAGTCGATGGCACTTCAAATGAGGGCCACAGCACAGTGCATCTTCACACACACATTTGAGTTGTCCTTTGAAAACTGACAAATCCAATATCTGTGAACTGAAGTGAATTCATTTTAATGTTATTTGGGTATTGCGCTCTTCACTGAGTGCTGTGATGAGTTCAGAGATAAACGTGTAACGGACGTGAAAGGCCTGCAGACGTGTGTGTGCTAAACATCTAAGAAGCCGCCCCACCGTCAGTTCAGCTTCCAGGAGAGCTGGCTGTGTCTGTCAAAGAAGAGCTTCTGAATGATCACTTGATCTCTTTTCCGATATGTAACAGCCCGTGCTCCAGCTCTGTCATTCAGGATGGCACACTTGGGTCATATTGCCCACTGGCTGCTTTATACACAATGGTGCCTTGCTACTCGAACAAATGAAGCTTTGAGCAGACTCTGTCACTGCGTGTTATTTTTAGCCCCAGACACAAGTGCCTCTCCTAGTCCATAACTGCCTGTGTTTCCTGATGACTGAGCCAGATGGGTATTATTAGTCACTTGGGTCGATAGACAACTGGAAAACCGGGGCAAGAAGATGTGATATGAAATATTAGAATGTGTTACTTCGTCTTACAGCCCTGGGAAAATGCAGACACGGTTATTTCCTGAAGACTGGCTGTGTAGTCTACATAGTTAACATAATTGTTATACTGGTGTGATTCAAATCCATCCGCTTATCCGGGTCCATGTCATGGGTGGGTTAACAGTCTAAACAAAAAGGCCCAGACATCCTTTTTCCGCACTACTTCCTCCAACTCTTTCCAAGATGTCCCCAGGCCTGGTGGCAGATCTGATCTCTCCAGCATGTCCTGTCTCTGCCCTGAGGTCTCCTCTCAGTTGGACATGCCTGAGACCCCACCATATCCATCAGGCATCCTAATCAGATGCCTGGACCACCTCAGTTGGCACCGGTGGAGGAGCAGTGGCTCTACTCTGAGCTCCATCTGAATGTCTGCACTTCCTCACCCTCGCCCCAAGACTCAGCCCAGGCATCCTCATTTCTGCCATTTGCATCTGCAATCTTGTCTGTGTGGTCACTACCCAGAATTTGTGGCCATAGGTGAAGGCAGCAACGTAGCTCTTACTTCACCAACATTCACATAAGTGAGGTGTGCGTGCCATCATGGATGGACTGGCAGCCCGACTGAGATAAAGAAACATACAGTTGTGGCCAAACGTTTTGAGAATGACCCAAGTTTTGGTTTTCACAAAGTTTGCTGCTTCAGTGTTTTGAGATCTTCTTGTCAGATGTTTCTATGGTAGACTGAAGTAGAATTACACGCATTTCAGAAGTTTCAAAGGCTTTTATTGACAATGACATTTAGTTTATGCAAAGAGTCAACATCTGCAGTGTTGGCCCTTCTTTCTTTTTCAAGACGTCTGCAATTCGCCCTTCCGTGATGTCAATCAACTTCTGGGCCCAATCCTGACTGATGGCAGCCCATTCTTGCAGAATCAATGCTTGGAGTTTGTCAGAATTGGTGGGTTTTTGTTTGTCCATTGATTGACCACAAGTTCTCAATGGAGAGTTTCCTGGCCATGGACCCCAAAATATTGATGTTTTGTTCCCCGAGCCACTTATTTCTCACTTTTGCCTTATGGCCCAGTGCTCCATCATTGTTGGTCACCAAACTGTTCATGGATGGTTGAGAGAAGTTGCTCTAGGCATTGTTTTTGGAGAATGCTTCAACAATGAAAGCACAGTTCGCACCGGACCAATACATATTGCCGACTGAAAACTACAAGGGATCGCCTATCAAAGGACCCAAACCTCAACCCACTCGGCTGCCTCTACCTCGCACAGTGACATTGAGAAATGTGGTACAATTTATTTTGGCTCACAACATGGAAGGAAGAGAAACCTGGTCAGGATGAGACTTGATTATTATCCCAGTCGGAGTGAAGGATTAAAATAGCAGGACTGAAGGAGGTTGTTTCCTCTTCTGGTGCAGTGGGATGGTGGTGCTCCTCTAGTGTGGACACCCGCAGCAGGGATCTATGGGAATCATAGTGGCAACCAGAGGGCACTGTGAAGAGAGGGACCACCTATGTCGTATCTATCTATCTATCTATCTATCTATCTATCTATCTATCTATCTATCTATCTATCTATCTATCTATCTATCTATCTATCTATCTATCTATCTATCTAATGTAGTAGCGCTTCCACCATTTAGTACCATGGCACCGGAACTACTCCTAGGTCCAGCGTAAAAGGTAGCCATCCAGCCTCCTCCAGCTGAGTCAGAGTTAGAAGGCAGCTGGTGAAAGAGGTAGAAGGAGGACAACATTTACTTGTTTTGGAGTGTTGTGGATGGCATTTGTGTGTAATACTGTAGGTGGAAAATTAAAAAAAAAGGTTTATTTGCACGGAGAATTGTGTTGAGATAGCATTGTGTCTGAGGTTTGGGGCTCAGTGGCGCCCCCTGTGGTCACAGATGACACCACTCAACATTCCAATCCCAATCCGCTATGTCACTTTAAAGTCATCTCTTATCAATATTCATACCCTTCAAATCACACGTTCCCCTTCTTTATTTTGATTTCTTGCCTTACACATTTATTAAATGGCAATTAAATGGTGGTCGAGAGTCTGCTGACGGGCTGCATTACCGCCTGGTATGGGAGCTGCTCTGCCAGCAGCCGGAAATCACTACAGAGAGTGGTGAAGGCAGCAGAGCACATGACGGGCAAGAGTCTTCCTGCCATTGAAGACATTTACCTCCATCGGTGCTTGCGTAAGACAAGCAGCATCATAAAGGACCACAGCCATCCAGCATGCCAGCTGTTCTCCTTGTTACCGTCTGGCAGACGATACAGGAGTCTGGCTGCTCGGACTACAAGACTTAAGAACAGTTTTTACCACCAGGCCATTCGACTCCTCAACAGCAACACCTGAACACTTACATACACTTACATGACACCTACATTGCACTACTCACACACAAACTGTACCTGCACACACTCTGAATACTGACTGGAACACGCATCTGCACTTTATAGAATATACATCTGAACTTATAAAACATTATCTGTGCAATAACTGTCATTTGTACTTGCTGCTCATCCAATTCATATTGCTCTATAACTTCTTTTATACGTACACATTTTATTTTATATGGCTTGTCTATTTTTAACTTGTAAATTTTTTATTTTTTTTTTTTATTTTTTTTTTAGCTTTATTGGATCTAGGCTGAGTGACTTGTTTTTCTCGTCATACACATTTCATTGTATGTTGACCCTGTGTTAACCTATATATGACAAATAAACCTAAACCTAAATAGTACACATGAACAATCCGCCACATTTTGCTGTTCCGTTATTTGACACCCATAGCAGCAAACTGCGATGAGGCAGCAAAACAAAAAGTCTCAGGAACGCGGAGCGTTGTGGCCGACTGGCGGGGCGGCACTCGCTCTCTTGAGGTTAACGGCGTCATCGATCTGCTTGCTCGCCCTCTCTTCATCTCGATCTTACCTCCCTGTAGTCTTCTCTCTTGTTCTTTTAACACAACTAGGCAGCAACAAATCCAAAGTTAGTGAAGTGAGGCAAATCACTCGCCTTCTCCTTTCAGCGAGGCGATCGCCTTCCCGCTGCGTATTGCCAGCGCAGATGATTAGATAAGTGATCCTAAATGGCGATATCTGTAGAGGCGGCAACAATTCTACAGAAAAGAGCTGGCTATCTTTGGTCTGCAGTTTTATTCCTTACGTCTGAATTCAGAACAGCTAAGCAAAAAAAAAAAAAAAGATGGAAAATTCCGCCGTGGTCTCCCTTTACCGCCGTGCTGCTTTGTGGGACGAGACACATTAGTTTAATGACTGCCTTTGAGACGTCGCTCAAACTTGCAGCCGTAATCCTTTTTCAGGTCATTTTCCTGATATTCCACCCACAATGACTAATATGACATGTCTGATAAAGTGACGGTGCCAGGCGACACTTACACAATTTCTGACAACAGTGACAAATCATATCTGGAGGAAGATCCATCCATCCATCTATTATCCAACCCGCTACATCCTAACTACAGGGTCACGGGGGTCTTCTGGAGCCAAACCCAGCCAACACAGGGCGCAAGGCAGGAAACAAACCCCGGGCAGCCCACCGCAGGGCACACACATATACACTCCCACACACCAAGCACAATTTAGAAGTGCCAATGCACCTAACTTAACAGTCTTTGGACTGTGGGACGAAACCGGAGTACCCGGAGGCAACACATGCAAACACGGGGAGAACATGCAAACTCCACGCAGGGAGTTTAATAAATAAATAAAGGTACTGTGAAATGTGGCAATAAATAAAGAAAAGCGCTTAAATAAATACACGTGTAACGGAAAATGTATTTTGTATTTGTTTTTTTGCTGCTCTTTTATCTATGTATTTTGTCTGTAACACTCCTTCCTTCAAACGTATGAAGGTATAGTTAAATATATAAATAACATACGCAAATCAAAAGTGCTGTGAAATGTGATAATAGCTAAAGAAAAGGCGCATAAATAAATAAATGTGTCACGGAAAAATGTATTTTGTATTTGTTTTTTGCTACTTTTTTATCTGTATATTTAGTTTTGTCTGTAACATTCCTCCAAACGCATGGAGAAATATTTAAAAGTTAAATAAATAAGTAAATAAATAACATAACAATCAAAAGTACTGTGAAATGAGACTATAAATAAAAAAATGGCCGTTAAAGGTGAGCGAGTAGAATAATAATGTGTGACGGAAAGTTTTTTGCTACTTACTTATTTCTTTTATTTTGTCCGTAATATTCCCCCAAACGCACCATGAAACGCGGCAATTTAAAACTGTCACTTTGGCTCGTCAAAGCCGAGAGGGCGGGCTCTATCGAGTGCTGTGTTTTGATTGGTGAACCGTCCGGACTTAAACTTCGGCCATAAAATGCCACATTTATAGCAGGCACTTCGGATGCAGGCACTTCAGATGCAGGCTCCTAATGACGAGCTTGGCGTGTATAGAAATTAAAGTCGCCTCACGGGAATTCTGTTCAACTTTTTCTTGAACAGTTACAATCACAACTTTGAGCATGCGCAGCACAAGCCCCGCTGGATTCCCAAGTCGAGCAAAGCGCGTATTGCTCTGCGCTGACGAGACGCCAAGCTAAAAGCAGATGGAATGTGTCGAGCAGTCAGTTTACTTAAGTAGCCTGATAAGGAGTCAAAGGAAATCAATAGTAGAAAGGCTATTACACAGAGTTCTTCTGCAGCACTGAATGAAATCTAGAAAAACTGGCAATTAAAGTCAAACTACAGATACTGGTAATGTGTGTGTTCTCAACATTATTTTACGTCTGTGAAACGTGGACATCAAAAAAGAAGGAAATTTCTAACTTGAAGGCATTGAGATGTTACAAGAGGATTTGGAAAACTGGATTTATACAAAAAAGTGAAACAATTTGAAAAAACTTAAATAAAAAAAAGCAATTTGCAAAATTATCAACAAATAAAAGTTAGACAATATGCAGGATGGGAGTGGAGAGGCTAATGAGAATGATGATAGAGAGAAAAAGAAATTGTAAACAGCGAGTAGGAAGACCAGCAAGGAGATAGATTGACGACATCAGTGAAAAGTCAAGAGTAGGAGAGAGGACAGCAATCCAGATGGTTAAAGGGTACTCCCACTAGAAATTCGTTTGTCCATATGTAACCCCCCAAAGTCTAGTTCATTTAACTAGTGTGATCACTGCATGCTGGGCCAAGCGTACCCTGCCCTGGCCTGCTTGGAAGAGGTGTGCCCTGCGGTGGTTCAGTAGGATTCGCGAACAGTGTGATCGTTAAACCTGCCCAAGCACAGAACACGGACATGACGTCAATGATGCGACAGGTCAGATAGTGCAATTCTTATTTTACTTGATATCATTTGAGGTTTTTATTCTCCACTTACAAATTGTATTGTAGTTGGCAAGAAAAGCTGTAAAATCTTCTCTTAAAATCATTTGTCTCTGTAAAAATCTTCTCGTACGTGCAGCATGATTAACTTCAAAACACTGTGCTGCACACTCAATAAATCTGTAAGAGGGTAGAGTGTTATCCTGCTCTTCCAAAAAAAAAATACAAAACGAGTAAAATCACTTTGAAGTGCATGCTGCCACTCCATATTTGGATCTTGCTTTGGCTTTACACAGCGTCACATGGTCATGACGAAAACACGCCTGGGCCCAAAACGTTAAGTGCAGTGCGAGTAAGTGACAGCCCACTCGGAGAGGACACGTCCATCATTTTCCTCTTAACCACTGCAGTTTTGTTTTTTATTAAGTTTACATGAGGATGTACTATTTAACTTGGGCGGCAGCATCATTACATCATCAATTGGAACAATTAATTGAGACTGGGCAAGACGTTAATTACTTTTTAACAGGCAATCAGACAGCCAGCTGAGCAACCTGAGGAGAAATAGGAAGCCAATACAAGGCTAACTATGGATTAGTTAATCTGTGGACCGCTCCCGTTCTCCTGTTCAGTGAGACAACACTTAGACCTGAGGATTTTCTTCTCTTAACTCTTTCAGGGCTGATGTCAACTTTTGTCAAAAGGAGGAGTTGACCATGGTAATCGACTGTAAACTGTGACAAAACCAACTGTTATGTTTTAGCTGGACTCTCGTTGCTAGAAGGAAAGTTAGTTTCATTGGTTTGACCGAGATTTCCTGCGCTCGTGTGAGTAGCAAGGTGCAAACAACAGCAAAAATGGCACTGACATCTCACGAGAGATCAAAGTGAATGCATAAAGCAAAACTACTGCGTGGACGACGATTGGCCTATTATCTCTGAACTGGACTATGACTTGTCGGACAATAATTTTGATACAAGTGATCGAAAACGAATGTGAGGTTCCAGCTTTAGTTGACTGGTCCCCATGGTGCTGAACGGGTTCATGTAGCTGATACGCCTATGGCAATGTTCGCCAGGGAGGAGTGCCACTTAACAATGATAAGAGGTAGAAACCGTGATCGCTGCTGTGCTGCCTCAGCCACGTGAAGACAGCTTGGCAGCAAGTCTGCCTCACATTCTAATCAAATTGGCTGCCGCAGCATGCAGCAACAGACGTTTTGTGTTTATTTCTGTGTGAAACCATTGCTTTTCAGAAACTGTTTTTTGGAAAAAATATTCAGCCCTCAAAGAGTTAATACCATACTACTTAGTCGTGTTCTTACGCAGTGCGATATTATCTCAGGCATACTGCAACTGACTGAATGTTAAAACATCAGAACATTAGAACAATCTGAATGAGAACAGGCCATTCAGCACAACAAAGCGTGCCAGTCCTATCCATTTAACTCTTCTAAAATAACATCAAGTTGAGTTTTGAAGGTCCCTAAAGTCCTACTGCCTACCACACTACTGGGTCACTTATTTCACATGTCAGTGGTTCTCTGTGTGTGAAGTAAAATATCCTAATGTTTGTGTGTAAATGACTCTTAACAAGTTTCAAACTGTGTGCGCATGTTCTTGATGAACACTTTTAAAAGTCACCGTCTCGATCCACTGGACTAATCCCCTTCAAAATCTGAAACAATTCAATCATGTCTCCTCTTTATTTTCTTTTGCTTAAACTGTAAAGGCTCAGCTCTTTTAATCGTTCCTCATAATTTTCTAGTGCTGAAATGTCCTTTTTGTAGCCCAAACTGCACACAGTACTCCAGATGAGGTCTCACCAGTGTGTTATAAAGCTTGAAGCAGAACCTCCTGTGACTTGTACTCCACACATCAAGGTGCTATATAACATCACGTGTTAGCCTTCCTAATGGCTTCTGTCTGGCAGTTGATAGGATAGAGTCCACTATGACTCCTAGGTCCTTCTCATAAGCTGCACTAAATCCGTTAAGTAGTTCTCTCGTGAAAAGGGAACAGACATACAGACAGACAGACGCTGGATTTTATATATAGATGGCGTTGGTTTGGACATGTGCAGAGGAGAGATGATGGGTATATTGGGAAAAGGATGCTAAGAAGAGAGCTGCCTGGCAAGAGGAAAAGAGGAAGACCTAAGAGAAGGTTTATAGATGTGGTGAGAGAGGACATGAAGGTGGTGGGTGTGACAGAGCAAGATGACGAGGACATAAAGATATGAAACAAGATGGTCCGCTGTGGCAACCCCTAACGGGAGCAGCCAAAAGAAGAAGAAGTAGAAGATTTAGTTATAGATAGCAGCAGCCCTAGCACCGACCCCTGTGGGATGCCACTCTTAACTTCGTCCGATTCTAATAAGTTTCCTTGTGTGGCCCACCACTTCCTCTTTTCTTTATTCCATGGCTGCCAATAAACTGACTGTATGCCCGTTGCCTCAGTGACTTAATTTACTCAAATACATGTCTGCTAAAGAGAGCAAAAAAAAAAAAAAAGAAAGAAATGACAACACAAAACGGTGGCAGTGTCCTGGCCTGGGGTGCTTCTGTTCCAGCTTCTCTCTCTATCAAGCCAAACAGGCACCTACCGAAACTCATAACACAAACAGACATTAAAACTGTTTAAGCACTGTGAAAATACTAAAACAACAAAGGGTACATAATGTTTTGTAATGGCTGCTAACTACAAACAATACACACCATCAGACAGATATGAACAAACAACAATAGCTGGGAGAGCAAATAAAAATGAAAGAAATGACAACACAAAACGGGGCTCTGGAGACTCCTAAATCCTTCTCATAAGGTGTACTTTCAACTTTCAGACCCCCATTGTGCATTCAAACTTAACATTTGTACTAGTTTCCAGAAAACAATAGATTTGAATAATTCTGTGTATCATTTTTCTATTGTTGTGAGGATGCATATCATAAGGCTTACTTGCCTGAGCTATGCGCCAGCCACTTTGTGTCTGTGCCACTCGTGTTGCTGAACGCACCCCAAGGAGACGTGGTCGCTCCTCCGAAACCTCCTCTTAAATGGTGATACAATGGGAAACAAATAGTTTTTTTTTTTTTTACCTCCTCTTTGATTGATCAGCTGCTGGCTTGCTGCTGCTGCCGTGCCACGTGATCTTCATCTTCGAATATTTAAAAGCCTGTACAGCAGCTGTCCTACTCTTTGTCTTTTATAACCCGGGTGTAGTTAAATCTTTTGGCACAAAGTTTCGTCTCGTGGGACGTGAGTTCTTGATATTTTAGTTTCTAATTTAAAAATGGAATAAGAATCTGAAAATCTAACAACATCACATTAAAGTTCGATAAATTCTGAAAAGAATGATACCAAACTTATATGTGTAGGTTTTAAAATAAGCCCAAAACATGACAAAAAAGTGACATAAAATTGTTGCAGAAAATCGTTGCACTTTTAGGCTTAGGATTTTATATATGGGCGGCACAGTGGCACAGTGGGTAGTGCTGGCTGCCTCGCAGTTAGGAGACCCGGGTTCACTTCCCGGGTCCTCCCTGCATGGAGTTTGCATGTTCTCCCCGTGTCTGCGTGGATTTCCTCCCACCATCCAAAGACATGCAGGTTAGGTGGATTGGCGATTCTAAATTGTCCCTAGTGTGTGCTTGGTGTGTGTGTGCCCTGCAGTGGGCTGGCTCCCTGCCCAAGGTTTGTTTCCTGCCTTGCGCCCTGTGTGGGTCCAGCAGACCCCCGTGTCCCTGTAGTTAGGATATAGCAGGTTGGATGGATGGATTTTATGCAGTATATAGAAAGTAGATTCATTCAGTAATTCATTCATTTTTTCCAGTTCATATTTGAGAGGATTTGTGCAGTTAAATTAAAGCAGTTAAATCTTTGGGTTGCAATACCCAGAAAAAGCCCACTCAGATACAGGGAGAGCATGCAGGCTTCACCCAGGACTCTGGGACTGTGAGGCCTTAATCCTCATGCCAGCATGCCAACCTCAGGTCTCCTCATTTGGCTTGGTATGGGCGAGTGGACCCAGTGATGGGCGTGTAATAGTAATAATAATAATAATATTATTATTATTTGATTTTATTTATAGGCACCTTTCAAAGCACACAACAGAACACATTAATAACAACAGTCACAATTCAAAAATAATAAAATATTACAGTACAGTAAAACCAGAATAAATACAATAATGAAATATATCAACTAAAATTTATATCAAAGAGAATAAGCCAGCTTAAAAAGATGTGTTTTAAGGTGAGATATAAAGGTAGGAAGAGAGTCAATATTACAGATGTCTTGTGGGGGAGAGTTGCAGAGGTGAGGGGCCGCTCTGCTGAAAGCTCTAAACCCCGTGGTAGTCAAGCGAGCAGGGGGTACAATGAGATTAATAGAAGAGGAAGATTTAAGGATACGGGAAAGAATGGAGATGTGAAGAAGATCAGAAAGGTAAGAAGGTGCCTGATTATGGTGTTTCTTGTAAGTAATAAGCAGAATCTTAAAATCAATGCGATATTTAATAGGGAGTCAGGGAAGCTGCTGAAGGACTGGAGTAATGTGTTCTGTGGAAGGAGTTCTGGTAATGATATGAGCAGCAACCGTCTGAAACCAAATGAAGTTTGTGAAGGAGTTTATGAGGAAGACCAGAGAGGACAGAGGCTGGGAGCATGCACTGCTTACTACCACACAATGAACCACCCGAATTGGGACGCAATGGGTGACACCTCAGCACCACACTGAACAGTGTGAGGTTTTTTTACAGTAGCTGGAGTGCCCATCGTGCCACCAACCCCTGGGTTTTCCCTTCCAATTGGAGGACCTGAGCAGGATAGAATTACAATAATCAATACGAGATGTAAGCAGAGCGTGAACAAGAGTTGCAGTAGCTGGTGGCTGAAGGAGACGGGCGTAAATGGCTGACATCACATAAATGGAAAAGTGCAGACCGAGTAATACTATTATATTAATAGGTGCATCAAATTTGAAGGTGCTATCAAAAATTACACCTAAGCTCTTAACCTGCGAGGAAGAATAGATTAGAGAATTATCAAAATCCACGGAATATTTTCACATTTGGCCAAAACTGGTTGAGTTCCTACCAGAAGAACTGTTTTATCACTATTTAATTTGAGGAAATTAGCAGACAGCCATGGCAGGGGTGGGCGGAGGGGGCGGGCACATTTTTAGGGGCGGCATTATTGGCCAAAAGGCTCAGTACAATTTGTATGTCCTTCTGTGATGGCATCAGACACAGCCGTTGAAATTTATGAGGGAATAACAAAAATAAACCTAAACATTACACCGATAAATAATTTCTAGGAAGATAAAAACTAATTTATAATTTCGTTTCATTATCAATCCGAATGCGTTCTTGCTCTGTGCAGAAAACATAAGCGTAACTGTAAGCATAATTATATTAAACTAATAATCAGAACACGGCTTATCAGTGCGTCTATACTATATTCTTGTCTAGTTGATGCTTATAAATAATTATATGTGAAAAGTGATTGCTGTTTCTCTATATATGAATAAATCTATGCAAAATTTATCTTAATTTTTCTCTAAAGGTCATTTTAATTTTCTATTTAAATAGGTAAACATATTCAGATATGTTGGAGGGCGGCAAATTGAAGCACCACCCCGCCCCGAGCAGCACAAACTCTTAGCTACGCAACTGAGCCATGGCTTAACTTACTGTAGGCAGTCTGAGAGGGAAGAAGGTAGAAGAGAGGAATCAGACTTAGTAGACTGATAGAGCTCGGTGTCGTCAGCACAACAGTGAAAACCCATCCATCCATTATCCTAACACAGGGTCACGGGGTGTGCTGGAGCCAATCCCAGCCAACATAGGGTGCAAAGCAGGAACAAATCCCGGGCAGGGTGCTAGCCCACCGCAGATAACAGTGAAAATGAGTATTAAATTTCCTAAAGAATTGACCAAGAGGCAGGAGATAAATAATAAATGAAATGGGGGCCGAAGACAAAGCCCTGAGGAACACTACTAACAACTGGGCATCTGGAAATTTTGAATTGTACAAACGGTGTACGATCTGAGAGATACCGGGCGTGTGGAGTGCCAATAATCCCAGTCGATTTTAGTCTCTGAAGTAGAATATCATGAGAGATGGTGTCGAAGGCAGAGCTCAGATCAAGGAGTACAACAGCCCAGAGTCCGCTGCCATAAGCAGATCATTGGTGGTTTTAGCCAGGTCTCTCTCGGTACCGTAAAATGGATGAACGACAGACTGAAATTGTTCAAACAAACGATTGTCAGTAAGGTGAGAGAGAACTTGAGCAACAACAGTTGTTTCAAGTGTTTTTTGAAAGGAAAGGTAATTTCAAGATCGGATGATAATTATTTAGGTTGTAGGGATCCGCACCAGATTTCTTTAGAATTGGAGTTATCACAGCTGTTTGAAGAGATAAAGGAACGAGACCAGAGGAAAGGGAAGAATGTATGATATTAGCTATTAGAGAGGAAAGAGAAGACAAGCAGGATGTAACCAAATAAATAGGAAGTGGATCCAGTTGACAGGTAGATGGACTTGGATTTTCTAATAATACCAGAAATTTCCTGCATAGTTGAGAGCTTAAAACTAGTAAGAAAAGAAGAAGGGCGATCATAAAATGTTCCATGTATGAAGTTTCCTATAAAACACTGGATGGCACTTAACTTCCTGCAGTTAAATGAGTCATAAACTGAAGTCACTCTATTTGGTCAGCCCACTGTTACCTGAAACATTGTTAGTACATTGGGCCCACTTGTCCGGCACTTAAAGCCATGTGCTAAAAATCTCAGGATGATCTTGGATTTAAATTTGAAATTTGACAAACAGATCAATGCTGTGGTACAGAGGAGGTTTGTTTCTACCTGAGGGTGATCGATAAAGCCAATCCATTTTTGTCACTCAACGACCTTCTAAAGCTCATTCGTGCGTCTGTTGTGCCTCGTTTGGATTATGTTGGCTTATCCCGTACGACTCTGTCTCGCCTGCAAATGGTGCAGAATGCAGCTGCTAGTGTTTTAACCAGCAGAAATAAAAACAGATGTTGGACTCTCTTCATTGGCTCCCAGGGTGAATTTTAAGATTTTAGTGCTCGTTTTTAAAGCCCTTCATGGGTCGGCTCCACCGTACTTAGCTGATCTTCTTGGTCCAAATTCATCAGCCAGGCAGTGGTGGTCTTCAGATCAGCTATTGTTCACTGTCCCACGCACACGGTTGAAGCTGAAGGGCGATCGCGCTTTTGCGTTGGCTGATCCTAAATTATGGAACAGTCTGCCCCTCATGATAAGGTCAGCTCCCACGCTTCATAGTTTTAAGTTTTTGCTAAAAAAGCACTTTGATTCACTTGTGAGTCTGAGTGGTTAAATCTTTCTATTTATTTTTTTACTACTGAGTTCCTCTTATATGTGTATTTTTGTTTTGCATAATTTTATATTGCTATTTATGTTTGTGTGTTGGTCTATCTGTGTTCATGTATGTGTAATGCTTCCTTTTTGTTTTTCTTTTTAATAATTCCTCATCTGGCTTTTATTTCATAGTTACCTTCTATTCTATGTAAAGGTCTAGTTGTTTTAAATGTGCTACACGTATACAGTATAAATAAGTAAAACCATAAAACAAATTAATCTGCTTGTGGATATTTCCAATTTTCATATTAAAAAAGATCATAAAGGAGTTACATTGATCAGTGCAAGAAAACTGAGGTGGAAGACTGTAGTAACAAATTGACTCCAGACAATCAAAAAGGTTTGGGGCAGCCACCCGTATAACATGATCCTGGCTGCAAAAGGTTAGTGCTGCATGAGTTGAATACGCCGAGGTAAAATGGCGGTTTTAAGGGCTGGTGGAGGAAATGATGTCATCTATGCCGTAACCGGAAGTGACGTCATCAGAGCCCCTCTTACCACACCCCCCAAAAGGGACCAAATTGACATCATCAAAGGCACCGGAACTGGTAGTGACGTCATCAGAGGAGCCGGGACCTGGTGGGATTTCACAGGAATGGCCTGCAAGGAACTGAGAGAGATGGTCAGCATACTCCGCCAGCCCCTGGTCTGATGTAGTATTACCGTCACTCAAGCCCTTTAGCTGCCTCCTAATCATACGTGTGTGACACTGTCCAGTTGTTCTTTACAGTTGAAAATGGAGCCCTGGTGTTCCCTTCTGTGGACCCAGTCAGTGTTATATAATATGTAGTGTCTGCTGCAGACAAAGCATCCTCATATGTGTTCACCATACATGCTCTTATGGACAGCCAAGCCTGTCTTTTTATGAAGGCATTCCAAACGTCGGCCTCCAGCTTTCAGTTGGCAGAGTTCTGGGAGTAAACCAGGGGGACAGAGTGGGTGACAGAGAAAGTCTGGGTTTTCAGAGGAGGACAATAATCTAAAAGGTTGACAGACGAGATTAGACAGGAGTTCCCGTGGACTATGATGTTGGTTGATGACATTGTGATCTGTAGCGATAGTAGGGAGCAGGTTGAGGAGACCCTGGAGAGGTGGAGATATGCTCTAGAGAGGACAGGAATGAAGGTCAGTAGGAACAAGACAGAATACATGTGTGTGAATGAGAGGGAGGTCAGTGGAATGGTGAGGATGCAAGGAGTAGAGTTGGTGAAGGTGGAGGAGTTTAAATACTTGGGATCAACAGTACAGAGTAATGGGGATTGTGGAAGAGAGGTGAAAAAGAGAGTGCAGGCAGGGTGGAATGGGTGGAGAAGAGTGTCAGGAGTGATTTGTGACAGATGGGTATGAGTGAGAGTGAAAGGGAAGGTCTACAGGACGGTAGTGAGACCAGCTATGTTATATGGGTTGGAGACGGTGGCACTCACCAGAAAGCAAGAGACAGAGCTGGAGGTAGCAGAGTTAAAGATGCTAAGATTTGCATTGGGTGTGACGAGGATGGATAGGATTAGAAATGAGGACATTAGAGGGTCAGCTCAGGTGGGACGGTTGGGAGACAAAGTCGGAGAGGCGAGATTGCGTTGGTTTGGACATGTGCAGAGGAGAGATGTTGGGTATATTGGGAGAAGGATGCTAAGGATAGAGCTGCCAGGCAAGAGGAGAAGAGGAAGGCCAAAGCAAAGGTTTATGGATGTGGTGAGAGAGAACATGCAGGTGATGGGTGTAACAGAACAAGATGCAGAGGTCAGAAAGATATGGAAGAAGATGATTGGCTGTGGCAACCCCTAATGGGAGCAGCCGAAAGAAGAAGAAGAAGTCCATCGTTATAGTGGGAAAGCGGCTCATCTGGGCAGAGTGTCGACTCCATTGGAAAAGGCAATTAAATCAATATTCTCAATGTTGTGAAATGAGACAAACCGAAATGGATATGATTTAGATTAATATGAAGTTGACATTAAAAGACACCAGTTTGTGGTCAGATATCGACAGGTCAGATGCTGTACAATTATAAGGAGTAACACCAGAGCAACAAATAAGATCAAGAATATGACCTTTAGAGTGAGTAGGAAAGTCTATAAATTACTGCAGATCAATACTATCAAGGCATGGTATAAAATCCCTCTTACGATTATTAGTAGCAGCGTCTGTATGTGTATTAAAATCACCCAACAAAATATCATTAGGAGACGCAGAACAAAGGGAATGACGCCTTGTCTCCTCGTTGTGTCTGGGGTGGGCTCACGACTTGTACCCCCTCATGTCAGAATAGCCCCCCAGCTGCAGAACATGATGTTATGAATGAATTGTAATGCTTTGTTCTGTCTGCTTTAAATATGGTATAATCCTTTCACGGTGCATAACATTCAAGGACGCTATAAAAGTGAATTGCAGTTTTTGTCTTATGTGAGCGCTGGACGTTTTGGAACCATGAGTCGTTGGTTCGAGCCGTCAGTCATGCCTTAGACCAACGTTTATTGCGCTCACTGTGCCACTGGACTGGCCAAAGCTTATAGTAACTTGGCCATCTTTCACTAAGTATCTTTAGGGTGAGGTGATGAAGCCTTACAATTAGGCAGTAATGGCACAATGCCTGTCACCAAAGTCACTGAAGAACACATCCAGAATCATGTAGGATCCACGTTCAGACAAAGTCAGGCAATTCCGAAGGTCGAAGGAGGTGCAGCACGCTGCTAGAGGGGTGTACCTAATCAACTGTTTAAGCAAAAGGACATTAAGACGTGACATTAATGAAGTGTTAACATGCACTGTATGAAGGGAATTAGTCCAGTGGATCGAGACGGTGACTTTAAAATGAGTTCATCAAGAACACGGGGACACCGTTGGAAACTTGTTAAGGGTGAATTTCACACAAACATTAGGAAGTTTTTCTTCAGACAGAGAACCACAGATATGTGGAATAAGTGACCAAGTAGTGTGGTAGACAGTAGGACTTTAGGGACTTGGAGGAATTAAGTGGACAGGACTGGCGAGCCTTGTTGGGCCGACTGTCCTGTTCTTGTTTAGTGTGAAGGCAAGCAGGCACCAGACAGCTCCAAACACGAATACACAGAGACAGTCCCGGGTTCAAATAAAGGGTGTTTTATTGCACAATACCTCAGTATAAAGCACAAAATAAGTTGTTGTCTCTTCTCCAATTCACCTCTCCTCTCTCCAACGCACTGCCCTCCTCCAGTCGAGTGTTGCCTTCCTTCCTTCCTTCCTGCCAGCTCTGACTCGCCGGGACTCTTTTATTGAGGACCTTGAAGTACTTCTGGTGCCAGGGCTATTGCTCGTTGAAAGCACTTCGTGGTCACACGGAGTCCTCCATAGCATGGAGTGTATCTCCCTGCAGCACCCTCTTGCGGCACCCACGGAACCCAGCAGGGTTGCCTGCCGGACTACAATTCCCAGCATACCCCGTTGGTTTCCGAATGGGCATGGGTATTGAGAGCCGCTGTTGTCTAACAACTGGGGGGTGTGAATGCTAGGGGTCGCTGTTGCCCCTTTAAACCCAACAGACAGGCACTCAGGACACAGGGTAAAAGCATAGAGAAGTTTTTTTGTTTCTTTTCTTCTCAAAAACAGTGCCCTGAGCACCACAGCCACAATAAACAGGCAAGTATTTGAGCACAATACACAAATCTTCTCTCTCTCTCTCTCTCTCTCTCTCTCCATATATATATACCTGTATATATACTGTATATATTTCCTCCTCCACACCTCCCAGCAAGCTTTGTCCTCCTCCACCCAACTCTGGCACCCTTGCTGAGTTCACAGCAGTCCTATAAAAAAGTGATTCTGCTCTTCCATCCACATGATTTGCCAGCACTTCTTGGTCAGATGGAGAAGTTAAGTTTTCCATCAGCCCGGAAGCACTTCTGGATTTTCATCCCCATGACTCGATAGTACTTTCAGGCTATGTAGAAAGTAGAAGTCCCAGGTCCTTCTACAGCATCCCCTGGCAGCACCAACGGTACCCAGCAGGGCTGTGAAGCCAAACTCCAGATCCCATGATGCCCTGCTGGAATCCAGGGCACTGCTAGGCTGCAGGGAGATCGCCAACTAGCATCTTGGGGGAGGCAGTGTCCCAAAGTAGCTGCCTTCCCCTCATTCTTCCACTCTTTGGGCGTCCCGGCCGGGTTGAGCTGCCAGCCGTCCATTACAGGGAAAGTAAACACCACCCCCAGAGACAATTCATCCCTGTCCTTTCATTTCATCCTTGCCAGGGAAGGCCCTAGAAATATGTCCAGTCAGGACGCCAGTCCCTGAGTATGGAATCTTTTTTCCTGGTCGGGATGTCCATCCATCCTCCTGAGAAGACCTTTTTAGGTCTGGCACCTTTCTCTTCCTTGGTTGGGATGCTCTCCCGTGTGGCACTTACACTAAAATGTTCTAATGTTCTAATCAAACTGTCTGTGCGGTGCGTAGGACATAACTGCCAATTCAGTCCCACATCCGAAACATTGTGTAACTGTGTGAGTTACGTAAACTGCCAGTGTGTGTGGCTGCCCATTTTCTAACCCTGATGTTCAGTTCAAAGTCAAAGTCAAAGCAAACTTTATTGTCATCTCAACCATATACAGTCAACCCTTTATACACGACCGGCCTGACATGCGAACAACTTGATTTACGACCAAAATTTTTGTTTTGAATTACGACCAACGTCTTGAGTTATGGCCTGAATGCGGTCACGTGTATCCGCTTGTACGATTGTAAACAAACAGCCGAGAGCATTCGCAAGCGGCAGTCGGAGCCCAGATACGTGTGTTTACGGATGTAATTTCGGTCAGTGCAGTGATTTATATAATTTATTTCGATAATTGCTATCAAAATGGCCCCAAAAGGGCTAGAAAAGAAGCTAAGGAAGGAAGAGAAGGTAACAAAGGTAAAGAAAGTGATCACAATCTAAACGAAGAAGGAAATTATGCAGAAATGATGAGAGTGGCGTTCGTGTGACCAATCTCGCTAATATGTACAGCATGTCGAAATCCACCATCTCGACAATTTTACAAAGAAAAGATTTGTATAAGGAGGCTCTTTCCAAACAATAACCACCTTCCATTTCATTCTCCTCCTCCTCCCTTCCTGCAGCCCAAAGATGTCAACTTAAATAGTGAGTACAGTATGAAATTGTTGTTCCTGGTAGGCTAGGCACTTTTTATAACTTTGTGGTTAGTACATTAGAAAAGTTATTGGTGTTTTTGGTAAATTATGCACATTATTCAACCCTTTTTTATTATGAAAAGGTTAAGTAAGTGATGCTGTGGGAGGTTCGGAACGCATTATGGGTATTTCCATTATTTCTTATGGGAAAAATAGTCTTGAGTTACAACCAACTTGAGTTACAACCAGCCCTCGCGAACAAATTGAGTTCGTAAGTCAAGGGTCCACTGTACAAGTATACAGATTGACGAAATTGCGAAGCTCAGGGTTCACAGTGTAACAACATGAAGTGCAAATAAAAAATTAAAATTAAGATTTAAAATTAAAACACAAACAAGACAAGACATTGTGTAAAGGCAAAGACAAAGAAGTATCAGCAATATTGACGTGTAGTAAGCAATATGAACATTGATGCAATGTATGGTATTATGCAATCTAGATACATAAATATAGTCAATAGATATTTAATATAATAAATAAATAAATAAATAATCGATATAGATAATACAGAAATTATCAGTGTATGATAATAGTTGTTTAGGATGTGTAAACAATGACAGGTCAGAATGTTTCATAGCAGAAGGATATCAAATTTGCAGTGTGCAAAATCCTTAAAGGTCAGTATGAGATTTTCAGTTCTTTTCTACCTGCACACTCGTCTTTGCAGGTCAGTGGCTCGCATGTATAAAAGTTCTGTTTTTAGAGGTGGTTGAGTCCGTGTGGAAGATCCCAGGGGGCAGCCTGGTGTTAAGGAGTCTGACAGCTTGGGGGTAAAAACTCTCGTGCAGCCTGGCAGATCTGGCTGTGATGTTGCAGTGTCTTCTCTTGGTGCCTTTCAGTGCCATTTTTAACAACAGTGTGGTCAAGGTGGGACCCATCCTTGAATGGGATATCTTGAACTATGGGGTTAGAAAAGTGTCTTATATAATCAAGAAATGTATGCATTCCTTTATAATCCGGTTGCATTTTTACTTTCCTGTTCACCTGGAGTGCAGTCCCCTGGTTTTTCCGACGAGCAGTGACAAGCCGATGGCCTCCTTTCACTCTTGTTTGTCTACTTTGCCGGCTGATTTGCTTTCTTGTTGTCTTGTTGTTCTTGATTGTTTCAGTAAGGCCTGCTGTGCTGTCTAAAATCCTACAGAAACAAAAAAAAAGATTGATTCATTGATTTTGCAGATTTAAAGCCCTTGTAGTAAAACAGAGAAGCCATCAAAAGATATTTTGCACTGCCTAATACTGCAATAAAACTTTAAAATTGGCTTGCAAATCACTCCTTCTGCTCTCCTCGCCATCAATTTAATTTTGGATTGCTCATAGAAATGGGAAAATTGAGCCCATTTTATTTATTTCATTATTTATTTATTTATGTTGATATACATCTCCATCTTCTACTGTGTTTTTCAAATATTTTCAACCATTATGGCTGTCAGAGTGAGATTATTGACAAGAGCGCTGCCATCCTCTTCACTTCGTATTGGACTGTGCTGCTTATCGACAGAAACCCGGCTTATATTTATTGATATTTTTTTTTGGGGGGGAGGGATTTAGGCCTCTGGTTTTTGATCATCTTAAAGTATCTTTCTAATGGGTGACATAAGGAGGTGCCTCCATCCGTCTGTCAATCTTCGGATCCCTCTTAACATATCTCCTCATTTCATGTCATTGTCCTAATTAATGCTTCTTTATGCACTAGTGAGGAACATTTGGTGAGAATGCAAAACGGTTTGGGAATTTCAGTGAATGCGGCAAAATGCGTTCAAGTCAATGAACGAGGGGAAACCGAGCAAGCGTTCGGTGGATTCGAACTGTAGCTGCGTTTACCCAGAATGAAAAAGTTAAGCAGCTCCAGCTTGTAAATGGGATTCAGCAAAAGCCTGACACGTCAAAATGATTCAGCAGATAAAATATCTTCGTTTTTAAAAACTTTAGTAAAACAGTTCACACAAATAAAGAGAAAATTGAAATAGCAAAAATTAGAAACATTCTTGTAATAAGAGAAGTTCTGTTCAAAGCTTATAAAACTTCTTTCATTTCTAATCGTTACAAAAATCGCTTCTAAGCGTTTCTGAACCATTTCAAAACGGTCCCAAAACTGTATGCCTATCCCATCTCTATGCTGAAAATGGGTCTTTTAAGTCCTTGTGTACTGGGACCAATTCTACACAACAAGTGACTCAATTATCACACTGTGTCCTACTTATAGCAAGGAAGTTCTATCTCTTATTAACTTACAGGGGGTTAAAGACTCTACCATTGTCTGTGGTTAGGACTAAGCAAACACTAATGTGGGTTTAACTCAAAGCTTTAACTTTCTAAGATTGGCTCTTACACTAACGGTCCCCAAGAGCTAGAGAAGCGCCTGCCTGCTATGCTGGACTGATTAATGAATGGCTGAAAATGTGACCTGAGCTGTGAGGCCGCTGCGTGCCACCGTGGATCCCTGAGATAAAAGTCCTGAGTCCTTTATCTCTCTCTGCATCTCCCAAGCTTCTATCACTACGACTAAGTGACAAAAATAGAGTGTGATGCAACGGATCAGTGCTATATCCTGGGATGGTGGCGGAGCTGTCCCTGTCACTACCCGATCTGCACTAGATAGCGAGGAGCAGCCAGCAGTGAGGGCAAAAAGTACAATTCTCGTTATAGTCAGCTAATGTTACACAGAAAACCACAGACCGTGGAGTAAGTGACCAAGTAGTGTGGTAGGCCTTTAGGGACCTTTAGAATTTGAGCTGATAATATTTTGGAGGAGTTAAGTGGATAGGACTGACGAGTTTTGTTGGGCTGAATGGCCTGTTCATGTCCAGATTGTTCTAATGTTGTAATAAGGAAGAAAAATAAAGAGCATAATATCCAGTACGTACATCATCATCACCACAACAGTAAGGCAGAGTGTATCACACATTTCATAATAAAGCCATAATACATGAAAGAACATCACAGCATATAATTATAATAATCCTCTGAAATCTACCAGTGATTATGAAGTAAAGTTAAAACAAGTCAGAGTGGCTGTGTTAGCAGACAGAAGTGCATCGAGCCTTTATACTGAGCCACAGTGACAGCTGTAAAGAAGAAACGGTTGACTTGAGGAGCTGCGGTGAAGAACCGCATCAGAATTGGCCGATGTTAAGAGTGGTGATCCACAGGGGTTAGTGCTAGGGCCACTGCTGTGTTTAATATATAGAAATATTTACAACTAGCTGTGTAAGCCTGTGCTGTAAAAAGCCCGGGGTCCTAGAAACTATTGTAATCATCAGAAAAAAATGAAATGTAATTGAAAGGAACTACTCTGGGTTATCTCTCTCCTAGGAGGATTCGTTTTGCCGACGTGCCGACCTCACTTTTGTATTAGCGGGTAAGTGACTTTGTCTTTCTTTGGAGGTTTAGTTTTTACCGATGTGCTCAACTCGCTTCTGTATTAGCAGCTAAGTGAGTAACTCTTTCTTTGGAGGTGGAGCCTTTACCCATACCTCCATCACTTTCAGGCCGGACAGACAGACAGACAGAGACACACACACACTTCCACGCATAGACGTTAATATATAAGATACAGTAATCCCTCGCTATATCGCGCTTCGACTTTCGCGGCTTCACTCTATCGCGGATTTTATATGTAAGCATATTTGAATATATACCACGGATTTTTCGCTGGTTCATGGGTTTCAGTGGACAATGGGTCTTTTAACTTCTGGTACATGCTTCCTCAGTTTGGTTTGCCCAGTTGATTTCATACAAGGGACGCTATTGGCAGATGGCTGAGAAGCTACCCAATCAGAGCACGTATTACGTATTAAATAAAACTCCTCAAATATATTGTGAGCAGGGGGGCTGTTCGCAACCCTAGAGGATACTGGCGCTCCTCAAAAAACGCTGAAAGACTACCTTCACATTGCTCCCTTCCTTGCTGGGCTTACTTGTGGCTGCTCTGTTGCGTGATATGCTTCCCACACGGTGCTTCGCATACTTAAAAGACCAAACAGCACCTATTGATTTTTGATTGTTTGTTTTTCTCTCTCTCTCTCTCTCTGGCATTCTCTGCTCCTGACAGAGGGGGTGTGAGCAGGGGGGGCTGTTCGCACCCCTAGAGGATACAGATGCTCGTCTAAAAAATGTTGAAAGACTACCTACACATTGCTCCCTTCCTTGCAGCTGCTTTGTCAAGCAATATGCTTCCCGAACGGTGCTTTGCATACTTAGGTGCTGTTTGGGCTTTTATCGGTTTTTGATTGTTTGCTTTTCTCTCTCTCTCTGACATTCTCTGCTCCTGATGCGCACTCCTTTGAAGAGGAAGATTTGTTTGCATTCTTTTAATTGTGAGATGGAACTGTCATTTCTGTCTTGTCATGGAGCACAGAGTAAACTTTTGAAAAAGAGACAAATGTTTGTTTGCAGTGTTTGAATAAAGTTCCTGTCTCTACAACCTCCTGTGTTTCTGTGCAAATCTGTGACCCAAGCGTGACAATATAAAAATAACCATATAAACATATGGTTTCTACCGGATTTTTGCCTATCGCGGGGGGGGCCTCTGGAATGTAACCCCCGCAATCGAGGAGGGATGACTGTATATACAAGCTGGTTAAGTTTGCAGATAATACCAAGCTAGCTGGATTGGCAGATAATATGGAATCCATTGAAGCATCACAGAGGGACTTGGACAGCAGACAGACTTAAGAATATTTGTTGCAGATGAAATTTAATGTCAGAAAATGTTAAAGTATTACATGCAGGAAGTACAAATGTGAGATATCGATAAACAGCAGGTGGCCTGAAAATTGATAGTATACCTTATGAGAAGGATTTAGGAATGTAGAAGACTCTACGCTATCAACTTCCAAACAATGTTCAGAAGCCATTAAGAAGGCTAACAAAATGTCAGGTTATATAGCGCCTTGATGTGTGGAGTACAAGTCACAGGAGGTTCTGCTCAAGCTTTATAATGCACTGGTGAGGCCTCGTGTGGAGTACTGTGTGCAGTTTGGGATCCCAAGAGGACAGAGCAGGAAAAAAGTCCAGACGAGAGCGACTAGGCTGATTCTGAAGCTACAGAGGATGAGCTATAAAGAAAGAATTAAAGAGCTGAGCCTTTACAGTTTAAGCAAAAGAAGATTAAGAGGAGACATGATTGAAGTATTAAAAGTTATGTAGATCGAGACTGTGACTTTAAAATGAGTTTCTAAAGAACACGGGGATACAGTTGGAAACTTGTTAAGGGTAAATTTTGCAGAAACATTAGGAAGTTTTTCTTTACACACAGAGACTCACAGACACATTGAATAAGTAACCAAGTAGTGGGGTAGATGGTAGGACTTTAGGGACCTTCAAACCTCCACTTGATGTTATTTTGGAAGAATTAGGTGGATAGGACTGGTGAGCTTTGTAGGACTGAATGGCCTGTTCTCAACCAGAATATTCTAATATTCTAAAGAGTCCAGAAGATGAGCAACGCGCTTACAAAAACCTAAACTGAAACACATGGACAAAGTTACCCAAGAGTGTGGTAGACAGAAGGATTTTAAGGACTTTCAAAATTTGACTTGATGTTATTTTGGAACAATTAAGTGGATAGGACTAGCGAGCTCTGATGGGCTGTCATCCAGATTGTTCTAATGTTCCCTCAAATAGGAATATAAGAAATTAGACAAACGAGAGGAGACCATCCAATCCATACAGCTTGTTTGCTAATAGCTAAGCCGTCCTATTATCTCATCCAGATACTTTTCTGTTTCTACTTCAAATCCATGGCTCGATAGTTTGTTCCAGATTCCATGAGTATATCTGATATGGTGTGGAGACAAAACAGGAATAGACCCTTACAGTGTTATGGTTTAATATATGTATGGTGACCTATGGTAAGAATAGGTAGGTTCATAAGAACATACAGAATATGACAAGTGAGAGGAGACCATTCAGTCAGCCTAGACTGTTTGTTCAGCTAATAGCTAAGCCGTCCTACTATTCCATCCAGATACTTCTCTTAAAGGCTGTCAAGGTTTCTGCTTCAACTTTATGGCTCGATAGTTTGTTCCTGATTTCACAAGTATATTTGATACAGTGTGGAGACAGAACAGGTATAGACCCTTAAAGTGTTATGGTGTAGTATACAGTATGTATGGTGACATGGTAAGGATAGGTAGGTGCATAAGAACATATGGAATATGACAAGCAAGAGGAGACCCCTCAGTCCATCCAGCCTGTTTGTTCAGCTAATAGCTGAGCTGTCCCAATGTCTCATCCAGACACTTCTTAAAAGTTCTCAAGGTGTCTGCATCATCTGTCTTGGTGTGTAAAGGAGTGCTTTTTGACTTCAGTCCTAAATGTTCTTCACCTTCTATTCCACCATTGTCCTCCAGTATGTGATTCACCATTAAGTTGAAAGAATTCTGCTGGATCTAGTTCATCACTGCCTAATGAATAAATAAAAATCCCAAAATTTTGATTTTTTAAACACATCTGGGGTGCAAATCCAGCTGGGGTTGAGATTGGATAGTGACATCATGCATGCGTGTATATGCTGTAAATTATTTGGATGCACAAAGTAGATCAGGCTGCACCATAAAATGTAAGTACAGTACACATCTGTGAAAGTTCTGAGCACGTGTGACACAAATCGGGCAGGTAGTGAAGATGGGTGTAGTGTAGTGATATCCTCATTTGACAATGGTAAGGTTTGCGTTAGTAACTTTGATGAGCGCGCTTTTTACACTTGCTGAGAATCCTTCTCCTGTCACTGCACAGTGCAGTTAATTGTGGGACTACAGGACAATGAGTGACCAGTAATGGAGACTCATTGATAAATGAGAGGAGACCATTCAGTCCATCAACTTTGTTTATTTAACTAATACCTGTGCCATCCCACATAAAAGTTGTCAAATGTTCTGCTTTAACTCCATGTCTTGGTAGTTTGCTCCAGATTTCTGCACAATTCTTTAAGTAAAGAAGTACTTCCTGGCTTAAATCTTACACTTACTTCTCCATAATTTCCACTGGTGTCTTTGAGTATATGATTCGGATGAAAGGATTCTAATGGATCTACTTGATCAATGCCTTGAGGATTTTGAAGACCTGATTAGGTCCCCACATGGCCTCCACTGCTTGAGGCTAAATAGGTTTAATTCTCAGAGTCTGTCACAGTAGGACATGTCCTGAAGTCCTGGGAGGCACTTGGTTGCTCTCCTCTGCACAGCTTCAAGTGCTGCTATGTCTTTCTTGTAGGGTGGTGACCAGAACTTCACACAATACTTCAGATGTGGTCTCACTAATGAATTACACAGTTTGAGTGCAACATCATATATGGTATAACCTAACATCTGAACATTGCTGAGATGATTAAAATATTGTGCCAACTTAAAGTCCTAAATCCTTTACAGATGGTGCTTCCTTCAGGACAGTGGCTCCCATGTTGTGTTTATAATTGACATTCATTTTACCTACATGTGGCACTCACCTAATCGTTTAGCCCTAGAGGCCGGTAGGATTTTGAAGATAGTAGTAACTAGAAGGGACAAATAGGAAAATCAAAAGGAGCTATTGGGGATACATTAGAGAAGAAGACAGACTTGAAATCAAGAGAATGGGGATGAAAAATGAAAGACAGCTAGCAGTTCCAGAAGAAAAGGAGAAAAGGAGGCAGCAGACCAAAGGGAATCAAAATGGCCAAAGGATCAAGTGAAAATCCTGAAACAGATGTCTTGCAAGGAGCTGAGGTTATTGTTATTTGGTACCTGAAATGGGGTAAATTTACATTAAGCCTTTTATAAGCGAATTTGTTTTAGCCGACGGTTGCATTGTAGCTCAGAGGGCTAGAATTTTTTATTCTGGTTATTGAGAAGTGTTTGCACAATACTAAGAAAAAAATAAAAACATCTTTGGAGGAAAGCAGAACTTAGTAAGAATGAACGAGGAGAAGAAACACTTGGGTTTAGCAGCCACAGAGTCAAACGCCACAAATGTGTAGTGGAAGCCACTAGGATTTTGAAGACAGTAGAACCTAGAAGGGGAGAAATAGAAAAAGTGAAAAGGTGCTACAGGGGATTCATTTGATTGGAAGGCCGACTCAGGGTGTAATCACACTATTGGTAGTTTTGTGCCCAATCACAATTGTCCCCCCTCCCTACTACCCCGCTGACCTGCGCTTAACGTTCTGGGCCCAGGCACACTTTTGTCATGACCAATCGACTTTGTGTAAAGCCAAAACAAAGTGACAACATGCATGTTAAAATGATTTTACTTATTTTGTGGTTGTTTTGGAGTCATGTAGAGCAGGATAACACTCTGCTGTCTTACAGATTTATTGAGTGTGCAACACAGCGTTTTGCTGTTAATTATGCTATACATACGAGAAGATTTTTATGGTGACAAATGATTTTAAGAGAGGAATTTGCAGCTTTTCTTGCCAATTACAAATCACGTTCATGTATAAAGTGAGAATAAAAATCTGTTTTTAACTCGAATGGTATTGAATGAAATGAGAATTGCATCACTTGCGTCATGTCTGTTTTCCATGCTCGGGCACATTTAGCAATCACACTGTTCCCGAATGTTACTGAACCGTGCTCGGGTCCACCTCTTCCAAGCAGGCCAGGGCATGGTGTGGTTGCCCCAGCACAGAGTGATCACACTAGTCAAACAAACTAGACACGTTGTGGGGTTACACACGGACAGCACGGAATGAATTGCCAGTGTGAGTACACCCTTAAAATGAGACAATCCATCCATCCATCCATTATCCAACCAGCTATATCCTAACTACAGGGTCACGAGGGTCTGCTGGAGCCAATCCCAGCCAACACATGGCGCAAGGCAGGAAACAAACCCTGGGCAGGGCGCCAGCCCACCACAGGGCACACACACACCCACAAACCAAGCACACACTAGGGACAATTTAGAATCGCCAGTGCACCTAACCTGCATGTCTTTCGACTGTGGGAGGAAACCGGAGTACCCAGAGGAAACCCACAAAGACACGGGGAGAACATGCCAACTCCATACAGGAAGGACCTGGGAAGGGAAGTGAACCTAACTGCGAGGCAGCAGCGCTACCCCCTGCGCCACCATGCTGCCCAAATGAGAGAATGGAGATGAAAAATGAAAAGACAGCTAGAATTTCCAGAAGAATAGGAGAAAAAGAGGCAGCAGACCAAAGGGAATCCAAATGGCCAAAGGATTGGACTACAGTCCTGGAACAAGTGTCTAACTAGGGGCTGGTTTTTTTAATTTGGTACCTGAAATGAGGTAAATTTACATTAAGACTTTTATAAATGAATGTGTTTCAGATGACGGTGGCATTATAGCTGTTAGAACTGGAATGTGTCATTTTAGTGATTGAGAAGTTTTTGACAATAGCAGGAAATGCATGAAACCATCATAAGAGGAGCACAGAAGTCAGTATTAACAGGCTAGAAGAAGTAGCACATTGGGGTCAGAAGAGTCGAGCAGCACAAATTTGTAATGACGGTAACGCTCAACCGGAACCTGCTATTTGTTGATTTTTATTTTTTTATTTTCACTCATTGACATGCAGAGCAGTATATATGTAGTGTCAGCATTTTCAACAATGATGTTTAAGACAAATGACTTCATGGCTTCCTTTTTCTGTCTGCTTCTTCCTGTTTGGTCCTTAAAAGTTTTTCTAAGAAGCAGCTGTCTACAGATCCACAATGCTTTACCTTTTCTTTGCGATATCCTTGTTTGTTTGCCATACAAAAACTAAGGCACATCTTCATTATTTCTTATAAAATATGGGAAAGTCCCAAACATTTCCTAGTGAAGCCTCATGCATTCTCTGGATTTGTTCAGCTGCCAGGCTTTGCAGAGATACAAGCTGAGATAGAGCAGGAAATTACATGAGGGCTGCGTCGTCTAACGCTTTGACCCTGTGTTAGTGTGATAAAATGGAAATGGCTGGGTTGGGGGGGGGGGGGGGATGGGGGCTTATCGGTGAAAGCACAATGAATTCACATTCTGTTGTTTGTCTTCATATTGTCCTGTAGAAAGCCCTGCTGTGAAGAGAAGAAAAACTTGATGTCAATTTTATTTTTGTACACATTTACCTAATAAAGCAAAATCTCTAATATCAGATAAGTGCTGCCCAAGTTAGGACGTAGTTTAGCTTTAATGAATTTATTAATCAGCCAGCATTGTAGTTCAGTGGTGATGCATGTGCCCTAACAGCTCTTGTGCACTTTGTATGTTCTCCAAGTGTACGTGTGGCTTGTCTCTAAGCACTCCAGATATCACTCACATCTCATCTCGAACACCTGCAGCTTAGTCTGACTACTCTAAACTCACCTGGGGCGGGTGATGGTGGACTGGTGCCACCTCCAAGGGGGATTCATGGCTTGTGCCCAGCGTTATCAAAGTAGCACTTTCATCAGGACTCTATCTATCTATCTATCTATCTATCTATCTATCTATCTATCTATCTATCTATCTATCTATCTATCTATCTATCTATCTATCTATCTATCTATCTATCTATCTGTTATATAGTGCCTTTCACATCTATCTATCTATCTATCTATCTATCTATCTATCTATCTATCTATCTATCTATCTATCTATCTATCTATCTATCTATCTATCTATCTGTTATATAGTGCCTTTCACATCTATCTATCTATCTATCTATCTATCTATCTATCTATCTATCTATCTATCTATCTATCTATCTATCTATCTATCTATCTGTTATATAGTGCCTTTCATATCTATCTATCTATCTATCTATCTATCTATCTATCTATCTATCTATCTATCTATCTATCTATCTATCTATCTATCTATCTATCTATTATATAGTGCCTTTCATATCTATCTATCTATCTATCTATCTATCTATCTATCTATCTATCTATCTATCTGTTATGTAGTGCCTTTCACATCTATCTAAATAATTATTATTAATTATTATTATTATTATCTATATTCAATATATGCAACGAAATATTTGCAAGTATGCATTTTTTAGTGATAGAAGCCAACAATGTACTCCGTTTAATAAATGATAAGAAATGAAAGTCAAAAAGAAAGCAATAATAACAACATGTGGTCAACTCTCCTACTCTGTTATAGGCAATTAGACACTCCCTAAGTGCTCCCTTGCACCAATAAACATAGTGGCAAAAATGTACAAATTTCTAAAATCTTGTTTTCACTTTGTCATTCAATGGTATTGAGTGATATTTGAAGTGGGAAACAAAATGTAAATGATTTCAGCATTAAAGCATATATACAGAGTGGAACCTCGGTTCACGAACGTCTCGGTACACGTACAAATTGGTTTACGACCAAAAAGTTCGCCAAACTTTTGCCTCGGTTCACGACCACACACTTGGTATACGAACAAGCCAGGTTCCCTTTCGGTTTGTACATGTTCAGTCTCTCCCTGTGCATTTCCTGTGTTAGCAAGCAAGAGAGAGAGAGTGAGAGAGAGAGGGAGAGGGAGCGCACACACACACAGAGGCAGCACACACACAGGCAGCGAGAGAGCCGCACACATACACAGTCAGTGCATGAGAGAGAGCCGCGCACTCACACACAGGCAGCGAGAGAGACAGACGCACACACACAGGTGTGAGAGAGGCACGCACACACACAGGAGCGCGCTAGAGAGACACACACACAGGCGCTCCAGGCTGCAAAAAAAGAGAGAGAGCGAGTGAGAGAAGGAGGGATGCATAAGGTAGAGAAGGATTGTTTTTGTTTTCAGTTCTGTTTACAGCGATCGGTTCGTAGCCTGCATTGTTGCAAAGTTACTTTTCTTGGTGATTTATTAAATTACATATTTTTCAAATGTTCATTTTTTCCCCTGTGCTTAAAACTCATTAAAAAAAAAAGTGTTTCTAGCGAGCGGTTCCTAGCACTATAGCGTGAACTATTGCAGTGTTAGTTTTCTCTGTTGTTCAAGGTTTTCTCAGTGTTATTCAATGTTTTTACATTTAGTTTACTATTACGCTGTGCATTCTATGGTGTAATTAACTATATTTGTGCTTAAAAATAAAAAAAATATATATTTACATACAGTTTGTACGGTCTGGAACGGATTAATTGTATTTACATACAATCCTACGGGGGAAATTGCTTCGGTTCATGACCAAATCGGTTTACGACCAGAGTTTTGGAATGAATTATGGTCGTGAACCGAGGTTCCACTGTGTGTGTATATATATATATATATATATATATAGAGAGAGAGAGAGAGAGAGAGTGGGCAAGTGCAGGAATGACAGGTCACGGATCAAATGAAAAGTTGGGACACCGACTGAGTTGTCCTGTTTAATTATAGCATTCCAACAAAAAAATGTATATATAGTCACACACGTGCGCATAGGAGGCAGCAGCTTGTGCCAATATATATTATATATATATATATCTTATTTATGAACGTCTACACGTGGAAGTGTGTGTCTGTCTGTCTGTCGGGCCCAGAAGTGCAAGGCTACAGCAAGAAGCTCAAAGAAAGCAACTCTGTCGCCAAAGTGAGACCACCGAGGAAAGACAAACTCACTTAGCCACTAATACACAAGTGAGACGAGCACGTCGGCAAAACGGAACTGCCATTTATATATGAAATATATTACACACACACTGTTCATTATGTTTCAATATTTGTTTTTAGAACTGGCTCTTTAGTAACCTTACGACTGTTGAATCTCCTGATATGAGTGCGACTATGCAGGATGGCTGAGGTCTTTCATAAACATGTTGGCATTTGTAAGTCAGCGAGTGTTATATATAATGTGAATAAAAGACAAACCCACTGGAGAAGACCCTGTCATGGAAGCACCTACCCAGCACTTGTTCCTTCATTTTTCCAGTTCAGTTTCATAACAGGCCACATGCACAGCATATCTGAGAGAGCCACTGTGCATCACAAATCCAAGAGCAGGATGTGCAGCTGGCTAATGAACAACACCTTCAAAACTGATGGTTCCCCATGCTGACGTTGACGAGTCGCGACTGAGTAAAGGAGGGAAGCAAATGTAGCTGGTGACACACGCAGAGAAGCTGAGAGGAAAGCTCGCTGTTGCGTAACCAAGAGGGGAGTTTCTCCCTTTAGCTCAGCTTGCTAAGAAAGGCGGCATGTAATCCCAATGGTCTGGGCTCACATCTCACTTGTGCTGTCTCAAGGATGACTAGAGAGAAAGAGAGAGATCTGAGCATCACTCCAAGCAGTTCCTCGCCTGTGACAGCTTTATACCGTACAGAAACTGTACAAGTTCTCAAATTCTCTTAATCCACTTCACCGTCATGGATGGCTTGAGCCTAACACACAGGGAGGAAGGCAAAAAACAGCACAGAGTGCGGCAGCAGATCATCTCAGGACCCAAACACAAACACACAGCCACACCGGGGGATTTCAGAGGTGCCATTTAACTAAACCCACACGTGTGTGGAACGTGGGTAAACCAGACCATCTATAGGACAATCCACATGTACATGGAGGGGACGGGTAAACGTGGATTACAACTCGCCTTGAGGTTTAAGCTGAGGACTCAAGATGGGTCACCACATTGCTGTTCTATTAATTTAATTTGTAATGTACAGTGCAATGAAAAGGCACAACGCTAAACTTAACTTTCAAGATCAATTACCACAGCACTTAAACTCCACTTAGCCTACGTCCACAAAATTACTGCATTTTCAGTTCAAAACACTAGACATTAGTTTCAGTTTTCTACCTTTCATCCCCACTACCCCAACATTTAAAACTCATCAAAAACAGAGACTTTTGAAAACGCTCTCCTGGACTTTATATGTCCGGAAATGGCGGCTCAGCGTTGCAGAGTGGAGGCCTGAAAATGGAGAGTTTTGAAGGCACAGCCTAATTGCGTTCTGATTGGTTTGTGCTTATTTATGTAGCCCTTCCCTGATTGGCTCCTGCTCATTCCATTTTCTCAGCTGCTTTACTTGCTTTATTTCATTTGTTATTCTTAATAACAATCCCATCTCATTGTTGTTATGTTCCAGATTGGATTCATCCTCCCTTTTGCTTCCTTCATTTCTGATTCATTTGTTTATGCTAATGTTACTGTTGTTAATTATTTGCGTTTTTTCCTTTAATTTTGTGTACATTTTAATTTTTACGTAAGTATGCTTGTGCTATGTTCAGTGTGTTTTGTGGGTGGTCCACCTGTCCATCACCAACAAGGGTCTGCCCTCAGCCCAATAAAGGTTGACAAGACCCACAGATCCTTGCAGTTCATTGAATGCGCTTGTGGTGTTGGTGAGTTTTTGGTCCTGTTGCCTTGATTGGGGTTTATGTTTCTGGACTTCGTGTTTTTTTTTTATTTATGTATTGGGACATTGTTTGTTACAAGATGGCCTATTTTCAGCAACTCCTTTTTGTGCCACTCAAAGTCTCCTTTGTTTCACAGAGCTTTTTGAAAAAATACTAAAAAAAATTTTATTTCTAAAGATTCTATGTTTACCCTTTTCATGACTAGCCAGGGTTTTACAGTTATCCCCCTCTAATGAGCATATTTTGAAGTGATTATTGGGACATCTTGTACCGCATGCTCGTAACAATCATCAGCCCTAACAAAACAATGTATTTTTTTTTTTCCTTTTTCATATCTCGTATTCACCATTGCTGTTCTCAACCTGTAAATGCAACCAGCAGATGAATGTCTAGTATGGACGACACTTCCTCTTCCTGTTTCCGCCAGTGCCCACATGGCCAGTGTGTTATGACTAGGAGTTCCTAAGTACATACCGTCTATACTTAAGTTCTCCTGCGGATAAGTGGGGACTTGATTTTAACGTATAATTTCCGGTATTTTATAATGTCGGTCATATAATTCGATTGCGGAAAACTCACGCTATTGGTCCAAGAGATTACGATATGCTAAGGCCCACCTGAGAGAGTAACCACGGAGCACACCGCCTTTTTTTTCTATGTGGGTGCGGCAATGCGGTGTATCAGCGTGTGCTCCTGTGCCTACGTGACCACACGGTAATACCCAAACTATTCTGAAGTGACATTTGCACTGTTTTGTGTTTTTGTATCTCACACCCTCATACACCTTTATCGTAAGAGCATCCCTTATCAACGATGGAGCGTTTGATCAGAAGAAAATATAAAGCTGGTTTTGAATTAAATGTCGTTGGAAACTGTGCTACTGCAACAAAATTTAATGCGTCTGAGAAACTGGTGTGAGATTGGAGGAGGCAAGAAGATGTAAAAAAAAAATGTAAGCGTCACATTTTTGAACGGGCGTATAAGTCGGGGTCTGATTTTTCTGGTTTCAAGACCCGACTTATACGTGAATATATACGGTAAATCCCAATAAAATGCAAAAGCACTTTCAATAATGCCCACTAGAGGGGGCTATACTGACAAACCCAAGCTAGATAAACAGTGCAGAACACAGAAGCTTCATAAAAATAAAAAGGGCTTATTCCTCACAAAACATACTATGTAATACGGTGAAGCACCGACAAGCTCAATGGAAAAATGTTGCCTAAAGAAACCGGCAATCCAAGTAAACAAAGTCCAAAACTAGAATCAAAAGTCAAAAAACAGACCAGAAAGTCGAAAAATCCAATAAACCACAATAGACACAGCAAAAACACAGAACTAAGCAAGAACATTCAAAACGGAAAACCAGGGACTATGGGAGACCCTTGGAGTTTGTAGGGCAGAGAGCAGTTTCTGAAGGTGATTGGCGCCTCTTGGGGGACCACCCACAAAACACTTGCAAAATAACCCAGGCGGCTTACGTACACATGAACAATTAAAAAGCCGACAATGACGGGATTAAATGAATCAAAAATGAACAAAGCAGGCCTAGAACATGAATTTGAATCCCAACCTGGTGGGGAAACCCTGGCAGAAACCCAACGCGGTGTAGACAAATGGCAACTTCACATGCATTTCCAGTCGTTTTAGTGTGGGTGGAGATGCTTTTGAAAACGCTAGTGAATACTGTTTTCAGATGAAAACATGGCAGTGTGGATGTAGCTTTACTTCTTATATGTTAACATTGTCTTGGCACGGCCAGTAGGCCCAGGCCTTGTAGTTTCCTGGGGAACAGGAAGGCCTAGTCAGTCCACATTAGCACACTGCATACCGTCACCCACACTAGGACACATGAAACTCAAATAACAAGGATGATGATGATGATAATAACTGAGATCACTGGGTCATCCTTTCAAAACATTGCCAGAGTATTAGTCTGCTTGGCAAGGTATTTCTGATAATAAAGTCTTGAAATTGATTGCAAGCTTGCCTGCATTTTAGCTTAGCCAACACGACCCCCATTTTCTGCCATTACTAGGTGTTCATTCTGCTCATTTGACAAAATCCTTTAACTCGTACTGTGTATGTGTTCATCATTATGGTTCCCTTGTGTTTTTAGAAGGCTTCTGCAACAAAGTGAAGCATCACGCCCTTATACACACAGCTTAGCAGCTGTCTAAGATATAATTAGGCTGTGGTCGATGGATGGTACAGTAGCTCAGTAAAAATAGCAGGCTAAAGTATTTCAAGTCTGCTAGCGTTTCAGTCCCGGCAGCAGGTAGTGGCAGGCGTCTCCTGACAGCGAGAGAGTTTGAGCCAAACTGTAATCTGCTGAGAAGCCCTAAAATAACTGTTTGAATTACACTGATCAACAGCCATATTGTTCTACCATGAACAAAAAGCAAAACAACTGCTTTATCAAGCAGCAAGTCAGGGCCATTTCAGTCAGCTGGATAAATCTCTGAAGGCTGGCCGGATGGGATGGCTTATCAGATCTAAGGTGATGGCTGCTGGTAACATTTATGAGAAATGGGCTGCCTGGAGCTTATGGAGGCTATTAAATGGCTACCCTTGTCAAGTCTGGCCCTAAAGAATGAAATGGCTTGGCCTATCAAGCCTGATGCCAGCCAGGTCTAAAGCTACATCCACATTACTAGAGTTCTCATTTAAAAACAGCATTTTTAAATAAAAATGATCTGTGTCCACACCTGAGTTTTCATGTTGTTTCTGAAAGTGTCTCTGTCCACAATAAACTGACCAAAAACCCATATGACGGACACATTCACCTACACTGAGCATTCATGTGCATTGCAAGAAAAATCCTTACAACGGTTTAGACTATCAAACCTGACCCAGTTAAGTCTAAGGCTACATCCACACTACCAAAGTTTTCGTTTAAAAATGCAATTTTTAAAGGAAAATTATCTTTGTTCACGCTAGAGTTTACATGTCATTTCTGAAAGTGTCTCCACCCACAGTAAAACAAGAAATGCATGTGACAGACACATTTCGCTTATATGCTGAGCATTCATGCATTGCTGGAAAAATCCTTGAAATGGTTTAGACTATCAATCCTGACCCAGTTAAGTCTAAGGTTACATCCACATTACCAAAGTTTTCATTTAAAAATGCCATTTTTAAATGAAAATTAGCTCTGTTCACACTAGAGTTTATATGTTGTTTCTGAAAGTGTCTCTATCCATAATAAAACAACACAAAACGCATGTGACAGACACATTCGTCTATGCTGAGCTACTAGAGTTTCCATTTAAAAATTACATTTTTAAATGAAAATGATCTCTGTCCACACTAAACTGACAAAAAACACATGTGACGGACACATTCACCTACGTTGAGCATTCATGCATTGAAGGAAAAATCTTTGAAATGGTTTAAATTATCAAACCTGATCCAGTTAAGCCTAAGGCTACATCCACACTACCAAAGTTTTTCATGTGCATTGCAGGAAAAATCCTTGGAACGGTTTAGACTATCAAACCTGACCCAGTTAAGTCTAAGGCTACATCCACACTACCAAAGTTTTCATTTAAAAATTGCATTTTTAAATGAAAATTATCTTTGTTCACACTAGAGTTTACATGTCGTTTCTGAAAGTGTCTCCATCCACAGTAAAACAACAAGAAATGCATGTGACAGACACATTTCGCCTATGCTGAGCATTCATGCATTGCTGGAAAAATCCTTGAAATGGTTTAGACTATCAATCCTGACCCAGTTAAGTCTAAGGTTACATCCACATTACCAAAGTTTTCATTTAAAAATGCCATTTTTAAATGAAAATTAGCTCTGTTCACACTAGACTTTACATGTTGTTTCTGAAAGTGTCTCTATCCACAGTAAAACAGCACAAAACGCATGTGACAGACACATTCGTCTATGCTGAGCTACTAGAGTTTCCATTTAAAAATTACATTTTTAAATGAAAATGATCTCTGTCCACACTAAACCGACAAAAAACACATGTGACGGACACATTCGCCTACACTGAGCATTCATGTGCATTGCAGGAAAAATCCTTGGAACGGTTTAGATTATCAAACCTGACCCAGTTAAGTCTAAGGCTACATCCACACTACCAAAGTTTTGCAATTTTTAAATGAAAATTATCTCTCTTCATACCAGAGTTTATATGTTGTTTCTGAAATTGTCTCCATCCACAGTAAAATGACAAAACATGCATATGACAGACACATTCGCCAACGCTGAGCTACTAGAGTATCCATTTAAAAATGGCATTTTTAAATGAAAACGATCTCTGTTCACACCAGCGTTTTCACGCTGTTTTCTGAAGGTGTCTGCATCCACACTAAAATAAGCATATGACGGACACATTTGCCTACGCTAAGCATTCTTGTATGTTGCAGGAAAATTCTTTGAAATGGTTCAAACTATCAAACCTGACACAGTAAAGTCTAAGGTTACTTCCACACTACCAAGGTTTTCATTTAAAATTTTAATTTTAAACTCTGTTCTCACTGTTGTTTTCAAGTTGTTTTCTGAAAGTGTCTTCATCCGTACTAAACGGACCAAAAACACATGTGACAGACACATTCACCTAAGCTGAGCATTCATGCATTGGAGGAAAAATCCTTGAAATGGTTTAAACTTTCAAACCTGACCCATTTACACTAAGTCTAAGAGTACATCCACACTACCAAACGTTTCATTTAAAATGCTATTTGCCTACGCTAACCATTCTTGTATGTTGCAGGAAAATTCTTTGAAATGGTTTAAATGATCAAACCTGACACAGTTAAGTCTAAGGTTACATCCACACTACCAAGGTTTTCATTTAAAAATGCAATTTTTAAATGAAAATGATCTTTTTTCACACTAGAGTTTACATGTAGTTTCTGAAAGGTGTCTCCATCCACAGTAAAACAACAAGAAATGCATGTGACAGACACATTCGCCTACGTTGAGCATTCATGAATTGGAGGAAAAATCTTTGAAATGGTTTAAATTATCAAATCTGACTCAGTTAAGTCTAATGCTACATCCACACTACCAAACTTTTCATTTAAAAATGCCATTTTAAAATGAAAATTATCTCTCTTCACACCAGAGTTTATATGTTGTTTCTGAAATTGTCTCCATCCACAGTAAAATGACAAAATATGCATACAGTGTGATAGACACATTCGTCAACGCTGAGCTACTAGAGTTTCCATTTAAAAATGGTAGTTTTAAAAGAAAACGATCTCTGTCCACACCAGAGTTTTCACATTGTTTCCTGAACGTGTCTGCATCCACACTAAAACAAGCATATGACGGACACATTTGCCTACGCTAAGCATTCTTGTATGTTTCAAGAAAATTATTTGAAATGGTTTAAACTATCAAACCTGACACAGTAAAGTCTAAGGTTATATCCGCACTACCAAGGTTTTCATTTAAAAATTTAATTTTAAACTCTGTTCTCACTATTGTTTTCAAGTTGTTTTATGAAAGTGTCTTCGTCCATACTAAACTGACCAAAACGCATATGACAGACACTTTCACCTACACTGAGCATTCATGTGCATTGCAGGAAATATCCTTGAAGTGGTTTAGACTATCAAACCTGACACAGTTAAGTCTAAGGCTACATCCACATTACCAAAGTTTTCATTTAAAAATGCCATTTTTAAATGAAAATGATCTCTGTTCAGACTAGAGTTTATATGCTGTTTACAAAAGGGTCTCTGTCCAAACTAAACCACCAAAAACACATGTGACAGACATATTCGCCTATGCTGAGCATGCCTGCATTGGAGGAAAAATCTGGTTTAGATAGATAGATAGATAGATAGATAGATAGATAGATAGATAGATAGATAGATAGATAGATAGATAGATAGATAGATAGATAGATAGATAGATAGATAGATAGATAGATAGATAGATACTTTATTAATCCCAGGGGGAAATTCACATACTCCAGCAGCAAAAAATATTAAATTAAAGAGTAATAAAAAATGCAGGTAAAAAACAGACAATAACTTGAATAATGTTCAACGTTTACCCCCTCTGGTGGAATTGAAGAGTCGCATAGTTTGGGGGAGGAATGATCTTCTCAGTCTGTCAGTGGAGCAGGACAATGACAGCAGTCTGTCGCTGAAACTGCTCCTCTGTCTGGAGATGACACTGTTTAATGGATGTAGTGGATTCTCCATAATTGATAGGAGCCTGCTGAGTGCCCGTTGCTCTGCTACGGATGTCAAACCGTCCAGCTCTATGCCAACAATAGAGCCTTTTAGACTATCAAGCCTGACCTGGGTGTTCTAAGGCTACAGCCACACTGCCAAAGTTTTCATCTAAAATCAGCACTTCTGTTTTCTCTCACTCCATGCACACCTTGACCTGGTTCTTGACGTTTTGAGCAACGCTCTTCTTCAAGTAGTTCTTCATGATGGTCTTGACTTCTTTCTGAATGGAGTACTTGGCTTTACCAGCATCATGCCCCCTCACTAGCCTGGTTCACTAATCTTTTCTAGTCTGGTGTGCTCTGTTAGGCCAATGATGCCTGAGTTGTAAGCGTATCCTAGCTTGACTAGTCCACGCTTGTTTAATCCATTTTAGGTTTACTAGGCCCATAGTCCACCCTGAGGACATTGGACATGAGACAGGAACCAAACCTGGTCAAGGTGCCAGTCCATTACTGTCCCCACTGACACCCACAACCCCAATAAACAATTAACTTAAAATGGACATCTAAGAAAAATGGGGTTAAACTTGGGAGTAAAGACCCCGATTGCAAACACAGAGAAAACATGCGAACTCCACACAGAAAGTGACCAAAGTAGAATTTGAACCCAACTCCTGGAGTTATGAGGTAGCAGCACTAAGAACTGCTGCTTGAATTTATAATTGATTAATTGATTAATTATCACTTAGCTGGGCGATTGAATGGTTCATTGAGCCATACATTGAGGAATCAATTAATCTTGACTAATTAAGGACCTGATTAATTAATTTGTTCATTATTTATTATTCTGCCGTACTGAGGGGGGTTTAACGCTAGCGTAAGGATCTGTTTGAGTTCAAGATTTATGAGATCACATCTCATTCATTCATTTACTTATTTACTAATTAATTGGGTGGGTGACTGGCTGAAGCAATCAATCAATCAAATATTTCTTGATAAATTAATGAGTTCATTAGTTAATCTATTAGCACCTGTAATTTGTTTGATTTTCTTGCTGATGTTCACCTCAGAGGGTTTTGACTTTAGTGTGAGGTTCCTTGTGATATCAACTCTTTCACCATCAGTAGGACTAAAACTAATAGATAGATAGATAGATAGATAGATAGATAGATAGATAGATAGATAGATAGATAGATAGATAGATAGATAGATAGATAGATAGATGCCACATGGGCTGGACGGGCATCCCAGCCAGAAGAGGGGATGGTTCCTTACCCGGACAGGAGGTTCCTAACGGGCAGATAATGTATCCCAGCCGAGGAGTAGAAGGGGATCAGACCCGGAAGGGAGGACCAGAAGGGATGGACAGTCAGCCCACTGGAAAGAAAAGATGTCTCTGAAAGCTTTTTACTCCCCCACCACAGTAGATGGTACTCCCGGGTTCTTAATAAAAGGGACCGCACTCCCTTACCCAGGCTAGTCGGAGCTGGGAAGACATAGGGAAATACTCAACTGGAAGAGGGCAGTGCGGTCCCTTTTATTAAGGACCCGGACCACTGCCCGATATGAGCACTTCTGGGTCTTCTGAAAGTCCATTATAAAAGGGAGCTTGTCTTCCTGCAGCGCCCTCTTGCAGCACCCATTGACCCCAGCATGCCCTGCAGGCTTCACACTGGGCACTGATATCTTCACAATGGGCACTACTGCCATCTAGTGTGGTGGGGTAGTAAAAAGCCCACAGCATCGTCTTTCCTTTCCAGTGGGCTGTCTGCCCATCCCTTCTGGTCCTTCCTTCCGGGTCTGATCCCCTTGTCCTCCCCAGCCAGGATGCCTATCTGCCTGTTAGGACCCTCCTATCCGGGTAAGGAACCATCCCCTCTTCTGGCCGGGATGCCCGTCCAGCCCATGTGGCATCTTCAATAGATAGACAGAACTTTACTTGTCCCCGTTTGGAAATTTGGCTTTTTACAGAAGCTCAATAAATAAATAATTGATATTATTGTATTATGACAACAACAAACACCTTTCAAATACAGTATATACCAGTGTAATACTATTATACTATGCTAAATGCGACTCATATTATTTAATTTGTTTTGTTTCAGTCTGTTTTTATTTTAGAATTATTTAAATTATATGGGTTCAGAGTTCATGTGGGAAGTGTTCCGAAACTAAAAGGACAGGCAGGTGCCAATGACCTCATTAGCTCATTAATATTCATGAGGTAGTTCCCCAACACTGCCAGACTTTGGAAGAAGATTAAAATTATAGGGTGTATGCAAAATAGACGTAGGAATTCTGGGAAAGTATAAATTGTTAAGGAGAGTCATTCTTTATTAGAGTGCGTGTATGTTTAAGCTTACTGTAGATAAAGTGACCAGTGTGTGTGTGCACTCATAAGAATATATAAAATGGAGGCTTGCGACTTTTGGAAGAACATGTTTCATTTCTACCTAAAAATAAATTAATTAACAATCAACCAGACTATGTGCACATGTAGACATTGGGTGTAGAGGTTCCTGCCAATTCTGGAACCAGAACAATGCAAGATGTTTTCCACAGCAGAACATTCCACCTCTTAAAATGACATTCCCAGGGTCTGCTTCAATACTTCAGTTCATTTTGCAGCTCTGATAGTCACACTCTGAACTATTTTTTCACACTTCACGTGCTACAGTTTCGTAAAGTGAAGTAACGTGGTTAACGCTCCCCAGTGACTTCATGACTAAGCAGTGGCCCTAACAGTGAACCTCTTTGTTCTGCGATGTCTTTTTGAAAACCACTGAACCACGTGGCCTCTTTCTAAAGGAGCACTGCACACATCTGAACTTCACTCTGTTGACCACAATCCCTCAAATTGATTATTATTCACAAGGTCGCCTTTTTGATGTAAGCAGCTCAGTAAACCATGAAGCTCTGGGAAAATTGTGAAAAAAACGAGGCAAACCACCACAGCTCGAGTACAAATGCCCTGGCATGACACAACTTATTTATAAGTCAGACTGTATGGAGAACCCTTTACCGGAGCAATTCAGGTTGATGAATTTTTCATTTTAGTTTATTTCACATGTCACATTTTTAACCGATTACCAGATTCAGCCCGTGCTCTGCAGGCCTTTGAAACCAATCCTGTTCATAATTGGTGCTTTGGGTCTCTCAACATCATACACCCTCTTCCAGGTGACCCAACCGATCACATCTCAGCTCACATCCCAACAGCAACCTTTCATGGATCGGCTCCTTTGATCCATAGCCACATAGTGGCTTTTCCAGTAGCGTTTGTCATAACTCTTATGGCCTTCCTCTCTGCAGCCCTCATTATCCCCAGTTGAGATAAAGCCTTGCAAAGAAACCAACCTGGAAAGCCTCGTCACCCCACCTCAACAGCTCACATGAACCATATGAACATAAAATACACTTGTAATACAATACATACTGTACAACAATAAGCATCTGATAAGGTGCCACGTGAGAGGGTGGGCAGCAAACTTATAGAAGTGGGAGATCACGGTGTTACTTGTAGATGGGGGCAGAATTGGCTCAGACACAGGAAGCAGGGGGTGATGGTGTGAGGAACCTCATCAGAATTGATTAGAGTGGTGTCCAGCAGGGGTCCGTGCTAGGGCCGCTGCTGTTTTTAATATATAGAAATACTAGGCTTTGCTCACCAACCCCAGTGAGCCCCAAGGCAGAAAACAACCCTGGGTGGGATGCCATGTCATTTTAAGATACGCACACAAACACCAAAATCAATTTAGAGACCTCAATCAACTTAACCTACTCACAAAAACATGAACTGGAAGGGATAATAATACTAGTAATGAATAGGGGGCACTGCCCCCCGCTCGCTTCACTCGGCAACCCCCTGGGCGGGCGCTACATGCTAGCCTCTTTGCGGTTCTGTCGCTCGCATATGAGGAAGCAGATGTACAATTTAAACAGATTGTTATTTTCATGGGGATTGTTACATATGCATAATAGACCTAACTATTTTACATTACAGCGAGTAATTAACCATATTAAGAAATAGTAAAACTTAATAATTTGAAAGTAAATTATGTTTCATGTTGCGTTAGAGGTATTCATTGCATAATGCGATTTTGTTCTGTTTGACTTTGAAATTAACACAGAAATACTTTTTAAACTTACACTTTTACTGTAAAACTTCAGTAAAAACAATTTTTTGAGTTCAATTTTCATCAATATCGCATTGAATTTTGATTCTGTGTTTGGACTTTAATTGTGACAATGCAACATATAACTGCCCGTGAGTGAATTTCGTTTCTTTCTCTCTATTAAATAAAACGACTTTTTCTAATGTTTGGCACTAAGATTTGTTAATTGTCTTTGCAAAAGCTATTCTAACAGGAAACTGTAAACGTTTTAATACGAATGGCATATCAAGATCTGCTTTGTTGTCTAATGTTATCCCCTGAAGATGTACCACATTACCTTTCTTGGATACATCCTTATTTCTACAGTAACCGAACAGTGTTAGCGTTTGTAGATATTCTTCGTTATATTGTAAGTTGATGTTTTCATCTTCCGCACCATCACCACCAACTTTTTCAGCATAGTCTATTGATACGAATTTAATCAATTTGCTGTGTAACCGATTGACATTTTTGGCGTTAATTCATTTGACTTCATCGTTTCTCTGTGCTAGGATTGCCCGTGTACTCATTTTTTCTGTTGATAACCCTTCATGATGAAATTCTTCAATAAGATTTGGACATAATATGTCTTCTTTAATTGGGAACTTAAAGGGAGGAATACGTTAAAATTTATAAAAGCTGAGAGAGCAGGAACTGTGTCTAACAAAAGCATTCACATGAATGAGAGGTGAGAGGACTGTGTGCGTGGTTGAATATGGTTGAGAGGAGGGTGGGACTTGAAAAAATCTTGTGGCCAAAGTCTCAACTCTTCGGACTTGAAAAAATCTCCAAAAAGTCTTGTCTTGTCACAGGATTTTTTTATATAATAGAGAGATATACAATACTCGCCGTCCCATGCGGCTCCACCCACATAGCAGTGAAACAGGACAGTGACGAGGGCCCCACTCGGCTCCCTACTGCTGACGTCACACTTTCCCCCTATCCTCTGCCCAAAGCCTCTGTCTCGGTTAAGCACGAATATTTACAATACAATACAATACAATTTATTTTTGTATTGCCCAAAATCACACAAGGAGTGCCGAAGTGGGCTTTAACAGGCCCTACCTTTTGATAGCCCCCCTGAATATGAACAATTTTACACAATTTTATAATTTTTAAAATATTTTCTATGTCATTTGTGCTGAACAAATCTGCGCTGGCTGTTGGCACTTTTCATCATCTCCTTTTATTGTCCAGAATGGGCCAATTTGTAATGAAATTTAGGTGAATTTTAAGGTTTGAGGGTTTTTTACTCAAAATGTCTAGAGCACACAACATGTCATGCTCCAAAACAATGTGCTTATAATGAATGCCTTCAATATTGCATTCAAAAATCTCCCATACTTGGCTTTTTATTTTCTACCAGCCATATTGATCTCTGATTCCATCTCAGGCACATACAATTTATGGATAGAATTTTGCCACCTGCAGGGCTGGAAAGATATCAAAAATCAGAAAACAGAGTCTGCTGTGTTCTGACAGTTGTGATCATGAAAATCATGGGGTTTAGGAAGGACAGGACTCTTAAACTTGAATCAGTGTGTAGACCCCACCTAGCTGTATTGAGGGAAACAAAGAAAAGCAAGCATGTAGTGTGAAGGGTAGGGGCAGTGAGACTTGAATAGCTAATGTATAAGAATGGTAAACCCTTAATGAGCAGGTAATAGGACGGGTACAAAACGACAGAGACAGCATCTGAGATTAAAAGCAATATAAACATTATCTAAATCTGTTTATCCAGAGTAGGACTGCAGGAAACCTGGAGCCTACCCCAGCAGGTTTGGAAGCAAGGCAGGTAAAATCCATGGTATACAATATGTGTGATATGGCTGTTGTTAAGAACATCCATCCATCCATTATCCAACCCGCTGAATCCGAACATAGGGTCACGGGGGTCTGCTGGAGCCAATCCCAGCCAACACAGGGCATGAGGCAGGAACCAATCCCGGGCAGGGTGCCAACCCACCGCAGGACACACACAAACCCACCCGCACACCAAGCACACACTAGGGCCAATTTAGAATCGCCAATCCACCTAACCTGCATGTCTTTGGACTGTGGGAGGAAACCAGAGCACCCGGAGGAAATCCATGCAGACATGGGGAGAACATACAAACTCCACGCAGGAAGGACCCGGGAAGCGAACCCAGGTCCCCAGGTCTCCCAACTGCGAGGCAGCAGCGCTACCCACTGCGCCACCGTGCCGCATGTTAAGAACAAAAAGAATATAATATTTCAACTATCTATTTTTAGAGAGAAAAACTGTAAAAAGGGGGACACATATTTTAAAATATAATCCTGCTACTGGATTATTTTCACAAATTGTATTTTCACAGGAAGGTCTAAAACATCAAGATTCATCAAAATCTTGAGGACAAATTTTTTCTCGATTACTATACTTTCTCTATACTTCATATACGAAAAAGTTAAAACAATTTCTCCTCTGTGAAGTGGCCTGTAAATTACTGTCAACAAAAAGCAGGCACCTGAGAAATGAACTGAAACATTACTCACTCGTGATTTTTCTGTCCATACGGTAAATATTTTATTGTCCCACACATTCCGATTTCAGGCGTTTGAATTACATCTTGATATACAACAAGTGGACAGAAAGGCGGCACAGTAAATTGATTTATTCTATTTTACACGCTTTACGCACCCGTATTCAGCTTGCTCTGTCACCGCAAATGCCGTGCGAACACCCGCCTTCCATCACCAGCTGGATGAATATGTGCAGGTGGCTCATGGTGGACTACTTTCTGTTTTACAGTTTAAAGTTACAAGGGTTAAAGACTAACGGTAAGAAGATTCATTCAAAAACGAAAACTAAAAATATTTTTAGTAAATATTATTTTATTTCAGTTAGTCTTTCCAGCTACTTTAATAGTTTCGTTTAGTTTTAGTTTTTCATTTCGGTTTTGCTAATTATTTTATTTCAGTTTACAAAAATGTTTTTTTAATACTAGTTTCAGTTTTGATTTTAGTTTTCGTTAACTATAATAACCTTGGGGGACATAGTTGGAGACTTGTTAAGAGTAAATTTTGCACAAACATTAGGAAGTTTGTCTTTACACAGTGTGGAACCTGGCCTGGACACAGACAGACGGACATTGTTTAGTACCCAACACACATTTATTTACAATATTTACAATGTCAAATCACGCACACAACCCAGTGCCGCTGCACCAATCACCCCACAAGTCCAGGCCCTTTCACAATGCCTTTCCTCTCTTCAGACCGCCTCCTCGCCTCCTCCAGAGACCTCGTCCTCTTCCACCCGACTCTAGCCGCAATATGAAGGGAGACGACCCCTTTTATATTCCCCTGGATGTGCTCCAGGTGTGTTCCGGCAATCTTCCACTGACACGCCCCAGTGTGGCGGAAGTGCCAGCTGCATCCCCAGAAGCACTCTGGGTGTGGCAGAAGTGCTGAGGTCCAGGGCTCCAAAGGCATAGGGGAGCCCCCTGGCGGTGACCACGGGCCCCTACAGGGTTGAACTTCAAAGCTCTGTACCCGTGGCCCACAAAGGTACCAGGGTGGTCACCCCCACGTGGTCTGGGGAAGGCGCAAACCCTCTTCTGGTCCTCCGGGGCAACCTCTGCCACCTGCGACAGTGCCCCACCGCCAGTGAAGACCCGTCGGGCGGAGCATCTCGTCCCGTGAGGGCAGCTCATCCCCGAAATGGGTCCTACACCTGCAGCTCCCGGGTCCAGTCCTGTCAAACAAACAGAAATAGGGACGGAGATGCTGCCTGGACACTACCATCTGGTGTCCTGTCGTGCCTCGCACAGGCAGCGCTCCCCCCTCCTACCACCACCCCGGGGCCTGCTCTTTCGGCACCCCCTCCGAGGTTTCCGTGCCCCTTTGGTTGGAGCTATACTCGCGCCCTCGTAGCCTCCGCCAGCTGTGGCAACAGATAGCCACAAACACTTGGAATAAGTGAGCAAGTAGAGTGGAGGACAGTAGGACTTTAGGGACCTTCAGACCTCCACCAGTGGGCAGGACTGGCAAGCTTTGGTAGGCCGAATGACCTGCTCTCGTCCAGATTGTTTTAATGTTGTAATAAGGCAGCAAAATAAAGAGCAGTATGTGAATCATCGTCACCACAGTGTATCACACATTGCACAATAAATCCATAATACATGAAACATCACAGCATATAATTATAATAATCCTCTGAAATCTGCCAGTGATTATGAAGTAAAGTTAAAACGAGTCAGAATGGCTGTGTTAGCAGACAGAAGTGCATCGAGCCTTTTTATTGAGCCACAGTGACAGCTGTAAAGAAGAAACGGTTGACTTGAGCAGCTGCCCGCCGCTTCAGTGACTCGGAAAGTTCTGTCGTTGTTAAAAAACGGAAAGAGACGGCTAACTTGATGGGCACAGTGGTTGATTAAAGCACCTGTCAGCTCCCCCACCTGAGATGCGTGGCCCGCGGACGGGCAGTTTACGGCTCACATTTCTCTCTTTTGTGTTGTGAGTCAGCAGCCAATGCTGCCAGGAAGGAAGTAAAAGTTTAAGTTTAAGATGGGCACTGCCTGGGACAAATGTTTTCATGCCAGTGTGGAAGGTCATGCTAGAAGCAATTTAAGCCCAGACCTGGTGGGGGGGACTCCCTTCGTAATCACTAAATTATTATCTCAACCGGTGTGACTCAGGCTTTTCAATTGGTTTTAATTCGCTTGGATTACATTGGAGATTTTAGCTGTCATGTGGACTTTGTGATAAGTAGATGATATTTTGGGATTGTTGGAAGGAGAGCTTTTGGACAGTTTCTAATACTTTGGAAGTCACTATTAGTGTTGGGCAGCGAATTTTGCCAAAGCGTTATTCGCAGCGAAGGAGCCTGACGCCAAACATGGGAGACTCCATGAAATAATAATCAAAGCAAAAGATTTTGTTACTATTTACAAGATCTGTCTTTTTCATAGAAGAAAAAGTGCAAAGCGTCAGCATGGACAGTTTGGAGAGCCTTCAGCATGACTTCAAAAGAAAAACAGAACGAGTCAGGCCTCAGCTTCAATCATGACACGCCACTTTGAATTTTCTGCCTTTTTAAAAGACCTACGGATTTTTTTTATGACTTTTAACTATACTTTTGGTGTTTCCTGTTTGTTTTGATGAAACATATAATTGTGCGTCTCTGACTGCGTTCTTGTCTTCTTTCATCTCATGGATGTCTGGAGTTGCACTGGTTGGCAGCTCAGGTCACCTTTTTGGCCACAATAATCGGTCCATTGTAGTTGGCAGACATTTCTCTTGACCTCAGGGGCACTTTAAATTAGATAGATAGATAGATAGATAGATAGATAGATAGATAGATAGATAGATAGATAGATAGATAGATAGATAGATAGATAGATAGATAGATAGATAGATAGATAGATAGATAGATAGATAGATAGATAGATAGATAGATAGATAGATACTTTATTAATCCCAAGGGGAAATTCACATACTCCAGCAGCAGCATACTAATAAAAAACAATATTAAATTAAAGAGTGCTAACAATGCAGGTATACAGACAGTCAATAACTTTGTATAATGTTAACGTTTACCCCACCGGGTGGAATTGAAGAGTCGCATAGTTTGTGGAAGGAACAATCTCCTCAGTCTGTCAGTGGTATAGTCATACTGTATAGTTGTGTCAAATCTAGTTCAGTTAGTCCTCCCTCATTGGCTTCAATGCAGTTCGGCGAATTCGCCGATATTTACGCAAACACTTCCGTGATTTCTCTGAACTCGAGGTGAAGCAAACACCATGGAGTTCGCTCTTCGCTAGTCACTATACAGTGGTCTCAGAATATCCACTTCCGTATGTCTCATTGTGCTCTCTATTATTACTATCTGTGATGGGCCCCTATGGCCACTACCTGGCCGGGATGCCAACAGAGTGGAAGGACCAGGGGACAGGGCATTTGAATGCAATCTTGAAGTAAAGTTAATTCCAAATATTGTTTTTACTGAAGTTCTAAAGTAAAAGTGAAAATAATGCATATGTAACAATTCCCACGAAAATAACAATCTCTTAAAATTGTATATCTAGTTAACCAAACCCGGGGGTGGGTCGAAGCCCCCTAGTTGAATGAAAAGACACTTGTAAAATGCCAAGAACATGCAAAGTCCACACAAACAGTGACCAGGCCAGGAACTGAAATATTTCACTTTGGGATGTGGAGGGAATCTTGGAATATGTGGAGAAAGGACACAAAAAAATGGGGAGAAAATGCAAAATCCACACAGGCAGTGACTAGTCCAGGAACTGAAGTCTTTCCTTCTGGGATGTCAGATGAAACCAGGAATACTGGACCACAGACACCAGAAAAAGGAGGAGAACATACAAAGTCTACACAGACAGTGACCAGATTGGGAATTGTACTTTCCTTCTGGGATGTCAGATGCAGCTGGGATTGTGTGGACCATAAAACGCAGAAAAATCAGGAGAACATGCAAGGTCGACACAGACACTGACAAGGCTGGGATTTGAAGCCTTTCCTTTTGGGATGTGAGACAAAATCAGGAATTTGTGGACCAAAGACACCAAGAAAATGAGTAGAATATGCAAAGTCCACACAGATAATGACCAGGCTGGGAATTAAAGGCTTTGCTTTTGGGATATAGGATAAAACCCTGAGTACATCCATGAAAGTTCTAGAAAGTTCACAAGGAGAACACATAGAATCCACAGACACAGTGCCCAGGTTGGGAATGTAAGTCATTCCTTTTCAGACATGGGAAAATAACCTGGAGTACCTTGAGAAAATACATGGGAACGTGCAGAAGAATAAGCAAGCTTCACACCAGAGGGGTTCAGGTTATGAACCTGAAGTCATTCTCTTTAGGATGTCGGAAGAATCTTGGAGTACTTGGTGAAAGGGCACGCAGACACGGGGAGAACATGCACACTGTACAGATGAGTGGCCAGGTCAGGAATCTAAGCCATGCTCTTTGAGGTGTGGCAAGAAACATGGAGTATGTGAAGATAAGCTGGATGCAGGGAGAAGATGAAGACTCCACGCAGACAGTGACCAGGCCAGGAGTCAAAGTCAGTGACCTGAAGCTGTCAAATGTAAAGACTCGTCATGGAACAGCTAGACACACTGTAATGATGTATTCCCATCAGTGACAAGGTGCTGCTCACTTTGGGCTGACAGGTGCAGGCACACTTCAGGTATGGCTTCCAGGCTCTAGCCCAGTGTTTCACTCATGGTAGGAGGCACAGAGGCCTTGAACGAATTATTGAAGGAGATGGAGAACAAGTGCCAGAGAATGAGGGTGGTGTCTTTTTGAAGTGGTTCTGCCAAAGCAGACGCGATTTTAATTAGAGGTTCTCTCGTGTGCAGCTTGTAATTTGAAAGTCAAAGTTGCAGTCCTTTGGTTCTTCTGCTTTTCCCGGTGAGATCACTGACTTCAGATCAACATGAGGCATAAAATCAGATCCTCATTTGGGCAGCCTGTAACCGCACGGCTACAACATTTTGTGATGCGTCAGGACAATTCCTGACAGTTGAACGGAGTGTTTTATAATTTTAGTGCTGGGTCGTTATGTACAAGTCTGTGTAATGAATGTTTAAGCCTGAAACTTGTGACGCAGACGCTTTATTTGTTTTTCCCTTAGTTTTACAGAATAAGCCAGACTGTCTGGGACTCAAACGCCTCTCCATGTTTCCTTTCCTTTTCTGAAAAGACTGACCCACACATATAACAGTTTCATTTTTCCACATCCTCTGGTCTTATGTTAATGTGACAAATGTTGCTCTAAGAATTGTGGGGTGTGATTAGGATGGCCAACAGGGTGACGCCTTACAGAAGGACACAAACTAGATTGTCTCATTTGTTCCAGCAGATGGTGCATCACAAACATTTTTAGTACAAAAATGCATTGCATTTGTCATTCCAACAGATGGTACATCACAAACATTTTACTAATACAATACAATACACAATATATTTTTGTAGAGAACAAAATCACACAAGAAGTGCCGCAATGGGCTTTAGCAGGCCCTGCCTCTTGACAGCCCCCCAGTCTTGACTCTCTAAGAAGATGAGGAAAAACTCCCCCAAAAAAAACCCCTTGTAGGGAAGAAATGGAAGAAACCTTAGGAAAGGCAGTTCAAAAAGAGACCCCTTTCCTGGTAGGTTGGGTGTGCAGTAGGTGTCAAAAAGAAGAGGGTCAATACAATACAATACACAGAACAGAACAAATCCGCAATACAGTATAAAAAGAAATATTTTACAAGTACGGAGAAGAATTTAACAGTAGATGATATCACATAGGGCAGCACGGTGGCGCAGTGGTAGCGCTGCTGCCTTGCATTTAGGAGACCTGGGTTCGCTTCCCGGATCCTCCCTGCGTGGAGTTTGCATGTTCTCCCCGTGTCTGCGTGGGTTTCCTCCCACAGTCCAAAGACATGCAGGTTAGGTGCATTTCCGATTCTAAATTGTCCCTAGTGTGTAATTGGGGTGTGTGTGTGTGTGTGTGAGAGTGCGCGCCCTGTGTTGGGCTGGCGCCCTGCCCAGGGTTTGTTTCCTGCCTTGTGCCCTGTGTTGGCTGGGCTTGGCTCCAGCAGACCCCCGTGACCCTGTAGTTAGGTAATAGCGGGTTGGATAATGGATGGATGGATAGATGATATCACATAATATGATTTGGATTTGTTTAGAGTCCTGGAGACCTCGGCCATCAAGCTGCCTCCCCCATTTGGCCATTCCATGGCTGAAACGGCGCTGGGCCAGCCAATCCGATGAAAGGACCCCTCTACCTGATGATTCCTGTGATCCTTCATCAGAGATGACTTTACCTTAGGCAGGCAAAACAACTTGGCAGGTGGGCCATGGCACCAAGTGCCACATTTGAGTACCGAGAAGAGAAACAGAATAGGTGAGGGCTAGACAAACTGGTGAGGAAGGCAGGCTCTATTGTAGGCATGGAGCTGGACAGTTTGACATCCATGGCAGAGCAACGGGCGCTGAGCAGGCTCCTATCAATTATGGAGAATCCACTGAACAGGATCATCTCCAGACAGAGGAGCAGCTTCAGCGACAGACTGCTGTCACCGTCCTGCTCCACTGACAGACTGAGGAGATCGTTCCTCCCCCACACTATGCGACTCTTCAATTCCACCCGGGGGGGTAAACGTTAACATTATTCAAAGTTATTGTCTGTTTTTACCTACATTTTTATTACTCTTTAATTTAATATTGTTTTTTGTATCAGTATGCTGCTGCTGGAGTATGTGAATTTCCCCTTGGGATTAATAAAGTATCTATCTATCTATCTATCTATCTATCTATCTATCTATCTATCTATCTATCTATCTATCTATCTATCTATCTATCTATCTATCTATCTATCTATCTATCTATCTATCAACAAATTATAACGATCATGTTACTTATGTTTTAGTGCTAATGACTAACAACAGAGATGCAGTCTGTACAGTTGATCAGCAGCTCTAGTCAGGGTATGCTAAACTGAAGTAGTGAGTCTTCAGCCGGGATTTAAAAGCTGAGACCGAAGGGGCATCCTTTATAGTAGCCAGCAGACCATTCCACAGTTTAGGGGCCCTGTAACTAAAAGCTCGACATCCCACTGTTATTTTATTAATCCTTGGAATCATAAGCAGACCGGCATGTTGAGATCTTAATGTGCGCTCTGGTTTGTAAGTCATGATAAGTTCAGTTAACTAAGCCGGACCTCGGCCATTTGAGGCTTTATATGTTAAGAGGAGGATTTTGAAATCTGCTGTAAACTTAACCGGGAGCCCGTGTAAGGATTTAAGAACTGGAGTTATGGGTTTGTATTTTCTTGTTCTTGTAATAATTCTTGCAGCAGCTTTTTGGATTAACTGGAGGCTGTATAAAGAACAGTTTGAACATCCAGTGAACACCGCATTGCAGTAGTCAATCCTACTAGAAATAAATGCATGAATAAATTTCTCAAAATCCCATTTATTTAGAAAACGCCTTAATTTCCCAACATTTTTAAGATGGAAGAAACATGGGTGGCACGGTGGCACAGTGGGTAGCATTGCTGCCTCGCAGTTAGGAGACCCGGGTTCGCTTTCCGGGTCCTTCCTGCATGGAGTTTGCATGTTCTTCCCGTGTCTGCATGGGTTTCCTCCCACAGTCAATAGACATGCAGGTTAGGCACATTGCCGATTCTAAATTGTTCCTAGTGTGTACTTGGTATGTGTGTGTGTGTGCCCTGTGGTGGGCTGGTGCCCTGCCCGGGGTTTGTTTCCTGCCTTGTGCCCTGTGTTGGCTGGGATTGGCTCCAGCAGACCCCTGTGACCCTGTAGTTAGGATATAGCAGGTTGGATGATGGATGGATGAATGGATGGAAGAAAAATGATTTGGACAACTTTGTAATGTGCGCTTTTAATGAGATGCTAGAATCAAAGATAACTCCTGGATTGCGGGCTGATTCAGTAAAATTAATTAGGATTCCAACTGAGTTAAATGATGACAAAATATTGTTGCAATCATTCCCTCCAATAATTAACATCTCTGTTTTATCTGTGTTTAAAGACAAGTAGTTCTCATCCATCCACTCCTTTAATTCACTAACACAACTAATTAAAGACAACATCGGAGAAACTTCATTTCATCTAAAAGAAAGGTATAACTGGGTGTCATCTGCGAATGAGTGAAAATGAACATGATGTTTCCTAATGAGAGATCCCAGTGGAAGCATGTAAAGTGAAAACAGTACTGAGCCTTATAATAAAATGCATTGTATTTGTCATTCCAACAGATGGTACATCACAAACATGTTTTAGTATTATACTCAAGGAATATGTAACAAAGTCCTTTAATAGACCTTCCATTGCTGTGTCCCAAACATTATGGTGCCCTGAAATGGAGGGCATGTAGAAAAAGTGTTGTCAAGTCTACACACAATGACTGAAATGTGAGCAAATCCCCTTAAATGAAGGTCTGCAATCACAATGTCTGAATTGTCTGATTTGTAATTTTAAACTGTGGCACAGAGGAGTAAATCAAGGGAAAATGTCTTTATGCCACACATTATGGAGGGTATTGTTATCTGTCTGAACTGGCCCCGGCTGTGCCAGTGTGCCCTTCAGTGGGCTGGTATCCTGTACAGGTTTGTACTCCTAACCTGCACCCACGGCTGACCTGACCCTGCATTTGTAAAAGGAGGATCGCAGAGCGGATGTGCGGCCCACTAATTGGTACTTATTACACCCCTTTCTTTTTCATTTACACCTTTGACAAGTGGCATGTTTTTTTTTTTTTGTGCCCCATGATGGTGGCAGGCTCTCCAAATTTAATCTAACTTGAAATCTAAAAATACCGGCTTTTCATAAGCATTTCTTAGTTTCACACCACGCAGTAAATACTGGTTGCAGCGCCAGTTTTATTAATAAGCTTAAGTCTGAACGAGTCACACCTTTTAGAGAGCTCAGGGTGGCATTTTACTTCCTTATTTTTGTTTATTGGTAAATTTTATGTCTTGGTTTTTTTTTGTTTCTTAATCCTCGAGTAACATTTCAATTGCTTGTATTGGTGATTGAGGTTTTAAGAGTTTGTTTGGATTAGTGTGGCCTAGTGGTCTGAAGTTCAAGCCCCGAGGCTGTGAGTTCAAATCCCACTACTGACACCATGTGACCCTGGGCAAATCACATCACCTGCCTGAGCTCCAACTGGAAAAGCAAAAGAAAATGGACCCAAAATGGTGGGTTTGAGGATTGAGACCTGCAGTTTTTCAAGTTGAACTCTGTGTGTGACTCTGGTAGGAAGACATGCTGCCATAGGTTGTCATGCCAGGCCAGAAGAAAGAGCTTAGTGGATCCTGTTGGAGAGCTCAGCGCCCTGGAACAGTGGTGCAGGTGGGACATGGGGCTGGTGGGGCCCATGGTGATACTACATATTGTTGTTTCATAATTCTTCATTATTAAGATGCTTGCCTGCTTGACATCAGAATGAAAATGGCTAACGGTGTTATCATTCCCACAAATCCATAGAGATAAATTATGTCTACTGACCTTTTAAGTAGCTTACCTACTTGACGTGAATCAAATTCTAGCGACGCTACTGAACAGCACCCGGGATGAGGAGAAGAAAAAGAAGAGAAGGGAAACCCAGGGTCTCTTTCAGGGTGCCAGCTACTAGTGACGGGCAAACACAGCTCTTTTCAGGGAGTCAAGAACAACATCTGTTGAATAAGTGAAACACCAAAACTGGTAAATAAGAATAAACCAATAAGCTCTTAAATGATACAGATATACGAATTATAAATCAGGTGACGTCCTTCATTGGTGATTCATTTTTAAGGCTCCAATGCAGGACTTCTTAAACATTTTCTTTTGTTGTAACCCGACCTTTCCCTTTTTAGTGTCTTTGAGACCCATTCCTTGTTGAATGATCTTCAGAGTAAGGGAGGGGAGTCTCTCTTGAATAATCATGGAGGATATTTGGGGGGGGGGGGGGGGGGGGGTTATCAAAAACAATCAACTCAGCGACCCAACAGGGGCAACCTGAGAGCAACAGTTTAAGAAAACCAGCACTGGTGATTGTAACAGTAAGGCCGGAGTTACAGTATACTTCACGTGACACGATGCATGCTGCAGCGGACGCTCCTGCTACGCAAAGCGTTGAAGTGTTTATACTTGCGCTCGTACTTTACGTAAATCTGGAGGAATCCTCCAGGTGGCAGTGCGAGATATTATCACGGTCAGAACATGTTTGGCTTCTCTGTGTTGTCAATTGCCTAGAACATCCATTAAATTCCGATGACACCTTACCGCAATATCTCTGAAAAGGATGTTTATCGATTAAATCCAGGGATGTGTCCATTCCAGCTAGCATTGGGCACGAGTGAGAAACAATCCCTGGGTGATGCTTTGGCTCATCGCAAGGTGAATACAAGCACACACATACACTAGCGTCATTTTAGCGGCACCAAATCCCCAAATCTGCATATCTTTGGAAGGAAACTGGAGCACACTGAGGAAACCCAGCAGGAAAACATGGAAACTCCAGGCAGGGAATATCAGCGACGTGACTCCCTGTAAGACAGCAGCGCCAGCGCTCCGCCACTGTGTCACCCCATGTGTGTAATTATTAACAGTATTCATTATTTAAACGAAATTACCGATTTATCTGTAAAATGTAATATACATACTTTAATGCTTTTCATCATGAAAGTGATATCAAGTATAAATCTAAGGATTCTAAATGTGCAGAGAGTTGGAATATCATACATTTAATGTGCTCAGTGTGGCGATCTATTGCTGGCGATTCGCTGCTGTCAGGACCAGAGGAAGCCCTAGAAAAAAAGATGGCACAGAAGACGGTATGTGAGAATTTTAAAATGTATCGTGTCATTACGATCGGTAATATGCGACGCTTGAATAGAAAAGCACCACGAATACATCTGTATGTCGGCATTTTGCTTCACCACATCGAACCATTTATCAAATATCGAAGCGCGCACACCGATCTCGTAGGATCTGCAAAGCGGCTTTCTGTCACATGTAGATAGTAACCAGAGACTCCGACGTCACATTCCAACTTTTAGCACACTGCGCCCCTAGACTTTTTGCTGGTACTGCAACTTGCGCACGCGTCGCGTTAATTTCTGAGGACCTGCTCCGAGGACGCATCAAATGAATGCTGAGAACATGTGGCGGCCATGATGCGGGCGCTTACGCATTCTGAGCGTGAAGTATAAATGAGCCCTAAGTCTGATGCTATGATCCAAATGACTAGGACAGAAAAAAAAATAATTCAAATTAATTTAAATGAACCATCTTAATAAAAGGAGAAGTGTCTGTGTATCCCCCTATTTACTATGTCTCTTATTATGTCATCATTCCAAAAGATGGAGCATCATAAGAATCTTTAGTAATAAAATGCATTGCACTTTTTATTTCAACAGATGGTGCATCACAAGCATTAACATCACTTCTATGAATCCCATACCAAGTGGCATATAACAGAGACAAATGCATTGCATGGTGCACTGCAAACATTAATGCGGAGGTCTACGTTGATTACTTATCTGTCTTAGACGGGTAGCACAGTTTCGCTTTCCATGATTGGCTTACACCAGTCTTCTGGCCACATACCTATCTCCCAGATTTCCGTACATATTTTGTGTATTTCTTTGGCATTGTTAGTAATGAAATGCATTGCATTTGTCATTTCAACAGATAGCACATCACATTTTTAGAAATAATATGCATTACATTTTTTCATTCCAACAGATGGCACATCACAAAAGTAACACTGCTTTTACAAATCCTGTATTATATGGTATATAACAGAGACAAATGCATTACAGCATTAATGTGCTGCAAACATTAATGCTAAGGTCAATGTTGATAATTTGATTTTCAATCCATCTCTGTTGGGTAACACAGTTCAGATTGACTTACACCAGTCTTGTGGCCACTTGCCTGTTTCCCAGATTTGTGTACATGTTTTGTGTATTTCTTTGGCTCTACTTGTTCCTTATGCCTTAATTGGTTGTGCTGGTATTCCATCTATCAATCTGAGTGTTCGTCAGATTGCTATGTCTCTGTCAATATAAAAGATGATGCATCAGAAACATTTTTAGAAATGAAATGCACTGCATTTGTCATTCCAACAGATAGCACATCACATTTTTAGTAATACAATGCATTACATTTTTTCATTTCAACAGATGGTGCACCACAAACATCAACACTGCTTTTACAAATCCTATACCATATAGTATATAACAGAGACAAATGTATTGCATGGTGCACTGCAAACATTAATGCTGAGGTTTACATTGATTACTTAGATTTCAAAACACCTTAGATGGGTAGCACAGTTTATATCACCATGATTTTGGCATGCCTTTTGACCAACTATCTGTCCCTAATATTTCTGCACCTATTTTGTGCATTTCTTTGGCTCTTCTTGTTCCTTCTGCCTTAATTTTTCCCCAGGTTGTCCATCTATCTATCTGTGTGTCTGTCAGGTTTCTATATCTCTGTCATTCCAACAGATGGTACATCACAAAAAAATTTACTCATACATTTAATTGTATTTATCATTCCAACAGATGGCACATCACAAACATTTGTAGCAATTGAAAGCATTGCATTTGTCATTCCAACAGATGGTACATCACAAAAAAATGTACTCATACATTTAATTGTATTTATCATTCCAACAGATGGCACATCACAAACATTTGTAGCAATTGAAAGCATTGCATTTGTCATTCCAACAGATGGTACATCACAAACATTTTTACTCATAAATTCAATTGCATTTGTCATTTCAACAGATTGCACATCATAAACATTTGTAGCAACTAAAAACATTGCATTTGTCATTCCAACAGATTGTGCATCACAAACATTTTAGTAGTAAAATGCATTGCATTTGTCATGCCAACAGATGGCACATCACAAATGTTTTTACTAATAAATGTCATTGTATTTGTCATTCCAGCAGATGGTGCATCACAAACATTTTTAGTAATAAAATGCATTGCATTTGTCTTTCCAACAGATGGCACATCACAAACATTTGTAGCAACTAAAAGCATTGTATTTGTCATTCCAACAAATGGTGCATCACAAACATTTTTCATAGTAAAATGCATTGCATTTGTCTTTCCAACAGATGGCACATCACAAACATTAACACTGCTTTTACAAATCCCATTGAAAATGGTGTGTAACAGAGATATATGCATTGTATGATGAACTGCTAATGTTAACTCTGATTAGTTAGACTTCAGCCAGTCTTCGACGGCTAGCAGAGCTACTTTTAGTATAAGACTGCATCATAGCAAACTGTGAAAAAGTGAAGGGGCCTGAAATTTTCTGGAAGCACTGCATGTGTCTTATCTCCTTAGGCACTCTGTATAGTATTGTCTTGTTCATTTGTCAAATTTGGAATATTCAAATGCCCTTCCCACACATTCCCTGTGAGATATGGTTGACATCCTAATTTCACAAGTCCCAGTGTGTTTTCTTTCTTGTAATTTATGGCATTTTACATTACTCACTATGATCCTCCTCTCTTTGGGTGTTCGCCAAGACAAAATGCCCTACTTTGATGTGTGTTGTGCTCATTTGGCTCTTCTGTTTTAGGTCGGGGTGGCACACTAAGGATGGTCCCATTCCAGATATACAAATTGCTGACTAATGTTGACCACAGGCAGATGCTGAGTGTGGGAGGTTTCAATTAGATTGGCAGATGGTCTGAAGAACTGAAAGACGAGATGGAAAGAAATGGCTGTGGGGAGCGGGAGCTAATCTGTTTTATTACTTTGCTGTTGGAATACAAACAGAATCTGACAGTTTGTTAATCCCATAATCCCAACGGCATAAACTATGCCAAGCGAATGTGACTTTTACTTTCATTAAAGGAAGTCGGTGTAGCAGTACGTTCCTTCATAGATGTTTATTCCCGTGTGCTCTTCTCTGTCCATCTAGTCATCCTTTTCTACATCCGCTTGGCAGAGGAGCGTAAAAAGCAGGAAAACAATTCAAACATTCAAACTGGCCCTGCATGCTGAGAAATATAGGATGAGAAGAACAGAGACACATTGCTGCCTTACTCTCACTCTGTCTAAGCACTATGGCACATGGTAAGGCAAATAAAAACAAGCAAGCAGAATTCCTCCTGTACTTTAGCTGTATCTCAATCACCATCATGGCATGCAGTAGCAGGAGAGGAAGTGAGACATGTGGATCGATACCATCAGTCGGACTCGGTCCACGCTGTGCAATGATGTGTGAAGAAGTGTGCCAGCTAAGAGCACGAAGGAGTGAGGTGCATTCTCACCCGATCTCATTCACTGTGGCATACACTACTCGTCAAAAGTTTTACAACACCTCCGTTTTTTTCAAGATTTTCTTCAAATGTAATCAGCTGAAATGCATGACCTAAAATGATAAAAAGGTAAGCCGTAAACTACCAGAGGTTTAAAGTTCATCTTGGCATAAACTGAAACAAGAAATTTTTAAAATATTACAAATGGGTCTTCTTCAGGAAACAACTAATTACATCTACAGATGTTCTGAAGCAATTAAAGTAAATGAAGCCTTACAGGTTGAAGCAAACAATTTGCACAGGTGTCCCAACGTCTGCTGATTACTTATAAACCCACATCCTCTCAGTTGCAAGAAGCAGATCATAGTTATGTCATAGATCATACACACATATACAGTATATCTTATATTTAAACGTCTGCGCGTGGAAGTGTGTGTGTGTGTGTGTGTGTGTCTGTCTGTCCGGCTCGGAAGTGAGAGGCAGAGTCGGGGTAAGGACTCCACCTCCGAGGAAACTCGCTTAGACGCTAATACAGAAGCGAGGCGAGCACATCGGCAAAACGGTATCCCTTTTACTTTTCCTCCCACTGCTAATGCACAAGCGAAGTGAGTACGTTGGCAAAACGAAACCTCCTAGGAGAGAGATGCCCAGAGTAGTTCCTTTCCATTTTGTGACATCTCTACATTTCATTTTTTTTTCCTGACGATTTCAATAGTTTCTAGGACCCCGGGCTTTTTACAGCACAGGCTTACACAGCTAGTATATATATATATATATATATTGTGACGAATGGTGAGGTCCCATGCCCGGCCGGACGCCCTTGCTACTTATGTTCCGGGGGAGCAACCATGGGCAGTCCAATACCTCCCCAGGCTTGGTGGCAGCCTCCCTGGCCGCCGGTGATTCCCCAACCTCCCGCAGGGCTCCATGGGAGATGAAGTCCTCCACAGTCTGGTTGGGGCCCGGGGTGGCTGCTAGGGGGTGGGCTGTCTGGATGCAACAGCCTGGCTGGACGAATCTTCAGCCCCACCCAGAAGTGCAGTTAGGACCAGGTGATCAAGCACCTGGAACGCTTCCGGGTGGGCTATAAAAAAGGCCAGCCACCACCACTCGAGGAGCCAGAGTCGGGAGGAGGAGGACTAAGCTTCAGCAGGAGTGGTGGTAAAGGAGAGAAGATTGTGTTGGTGTGGGAATTGTGCTTTTGTGGGACTGTGTTGGGCCTGTGGGACACGGAGAAGGCGTGTTTAAGACATACGGTGTCTGTCAGTCTGTGCCCGGGGCCTGGTCTTCTATAATATATATATAATATATATATGGCACTGATGTCCGAGGTTCAATCCCTGCAAGGGGAAGCAAAAGTGCGTACACCTGATGAACCCCAATTAGGACGAAACACGTGTCGTGTACTCTTTGTATTATTTGACAGGTACTCTATAACATGACTATTATCTGTTTGTCGCAACTGATAGGGCAAGGTGGATTTTTGCTAACTTGCCGATCAACCAGAGATGTTATCTGGTAGGTGACCACCCAAATGATCAGATTGCGATTCAGACCTATGGATGTACAGTGCATCCGGAAAGTATTCACAGTGCATCACTTTTTCCACATTTTGTTATGTTACAGCCTTATTCCAAAATGGATTAAATTCAATTTTTTTCCTCAGAATTCTACACACGACAACCCATAATGACAACGTGAAAAAAGTTTACTTCAGATTTTTGTATATTTATTAAAAATAAAAAAATTGAGAAAGCACATGTACATAAGAATTCACAGCCTTTGCATGAAGCTCAAAATTGAGCTCAGGTGCATCCTGTTTCCCCTGATCATCCTTGAGATGTTTCTGCAGCTTAATTGGAGTCCACCTGTGGTAAATTCAGTTGATTGGACATGATTTGGAAAGGCACACACCTGTCTATGTAAGGTCCCACAGTTGACAGTTCATGTCAGAGTACAAACCAAGCATGAAGTCAAAGGAGTTGTCTGTAGACCTCCGAGACAGGATTGTCTCGAGGCACAAATCTGGGGAAGGTTACAGAAACATTTCTGCTACTTGGAAGGTCCCAATGAGCACAGTGGCCTCCATCATCTGTAAGTGGAAGAAGTTTGAAACCACCTGGACTCTTCCTAGAGCTGGCCGGCCATCTAAACTGAGCGATCGGGGGAGAAGGGCCTTAGTCAGGGAGGTGACCAAGAACCAGAGGTCCTCTGTGGAGAGAGGAGAACCTTCCAGAAGGACAACCATCTCTGCAGCAATCCACCAATCAGGCCTGTATGGTAGAGTGGCCAGAAGGAAGCCACTCCTTAGTAAAAGGCACATGGCAGCCCGCCTGGTGTTTGCCAAAAGGCACCTGAAGGACTCTCAGACCATGAGAAAGAAAATTCTCTGGTCTGATGAGACAAAGATTGAACTCTTTGGTGTGAATGCCAGGCGTCACGTTTGGAAGAAACCTGGCACCATCCCTACAGTGAATCATGGTGGTGGCAGCATCATGCTGTGGGGATGTTTTTCAGCGGCAGGAACTGGGAGACTAGTCAGGATAAAGGGAAAGATGACTGCAGCAATGTACAGAGACATCCTGGATGAAAACCTGCTCCAGAGCACTCTTGACCTCAGACTGGGGCGACGGTTCGTCTTTCAGCAGGACAACGACCCTAAGCACACAGTCAAGATATCAAAGGAGTGGCTTCAGGACAACTCTGTGAATGTCCTTGAGTGGCCCAGCCAGAGCCCAGACTTGAATCCGATTGAACATCTCTGGAGAGATCTTAAAATGGCTGTGCACCGACGCTTCCCATCCAACCTGATGGAGCTTGAGAGGTGCTGCAAAGAGGAATGGGTGAAACTGGCCAAGGATAGGTGTGCCAAGCTTGTGGCATCATATTCAACAAGACTTGAGGCTGTAATTGCTGCCAAAGGTGCATCGACAAAGTATTGAGCAAAGGCTGCGAATACTTATGTACATGTGACTTCTCTGTTTTTTTATTTTTGTCTGTATGTATGTCTGTCCGCTGTTCACGAGAGAACTACTTCATGGATTTAGATTTTTTTCTATAACTTGCTTGAACATTCTGGTTGATTTTTCGACTTCTCTCATCATGCTGAGTATCAGAGTACCCCCGGACCGTACACAGAAGGGGCATCCTGGCCGGGCATGGCCGTCCGCCAAAACCATTATGCCATCCCACAAAAGAATGAATATAATAAAATAAATATGGCATAGAGATTAAACGAGTGGCCAACCCAGTGTGTTAAAATCCTACCAAAGCTTAGCATTGGGCAGATTAAAGTACTCCATAGTGTAGAAGCTTGCGTATGGCCTACAATGAACGCGTGGAGGCTCCAAGCCACTCACAATCCTGCGTTGTAATAGGCAAGCGTAGGTGAATGTGAACAAAATGGTTGGTTTTTTTGAGTCTGGCACTTTCCTATTAATTTTATTATTAGGATGATCTAGTAGCAGCTTATTGCCTTTCTGACAATTTTTTTTTTGCTCTTTCCTCAGTCATCTGAAAAAGTCATTATCAAACGTTTTGAGAACAGCTCCCAAATTTCACCCGTGAGGTGCCTTTCAAAACGTTTCCTGCAAAGCTTTGTCTTGAACACTGGATGAGCAGTTTCTCGTCTAAACTGTAGAGAAATTGTAGCAAGTGACTTCACTTTGCAGGCCCAAGCGTGCTGAATCATCCGAATGATTTATGGAAAACGGCCTTGTGCTCTGTCACATTGTCAACACCAGCAGCTGTTCACGTTGCTCGAGTACGGGGACCTGGCGGCCACCCTTGTCAAGCAAAACGCGGAAAGTCCCTGTTCTGTAGAGCTGACATGCGTGCTAGAAATGAAATCCACCTACAGTAGTGATCTTGAACCAAGGCCATCACCACCAACGTGTCAGATAGCTAAGTCACAGAAAAACAAAGACAAAGCTCCAGAAGCAGGAGCTCATCAGATTAACAACTAAAGAGGACGAGTCGAAACAGCAGAGGTTTAGCAGCAGAAAATGTCAGAATTGTTTTAAGCCGTTATGGAAGGAGGGTACACACTTGTATCCAGGATGAGTGATTAGCTGTTGAACGTGCTACCTTGTAGAGCCGACAAACTAAGGGAATGAGAGAAATAACTGAACTGACATCCACGTTAAACCGAGCAAACAAAAGCCTTATACAGCTGGATAATCTCTCATCCACCGTGAAAGCCACACGACTTCAGATCAGCTGCTACAGCTTAGGCCTCCGCGTCTGCTGCCTCAGAGCTTTTCCATAACTGTAACCCTGCCGCGATCCTAAGAGTAATTGTTGCTGTCTTCTTCGCAATGCCAAGAAAGTCTGGCACACACGAGGAAAGCTTGAAGTGCCAAAACGGGATTAGATGAAGAGTGTGAGCCAGCCTTCCTGATGTCACCCTCCATAATCTAATTATGCTCTGCGTGAAAAAGTACTCCTGGTGGAGACACATTGGTCCGCAGCCTGAATACTCGGCAAGGCTCCAGCAAGACCTCCGGTGACCTTTAATGGTAAATATCGAGATCACACGTCTGGCAGAACCTTTTGGTCACCCTTAAAACTTCAACATCGGTACACCAGTAGCACCCCAGCATGCCCCTTTAAATTAAATTTAAGCTTTAATCCACCCCAAAAACGATCATTTCTTAACTGTTACTTACTCTATGTGTGCACCAATGTCCAATAAAATTTTTTATGCCAAGTTTTCATGGAGAATGGAGGTAACAAAATTCCCAATACAGCTGGCTTCAACGGGGGCAAACGCTGAATAGCAGCAAACAATATCAAAACATTCACGAAAGAAATTCTCAGTCTACTTGTGCCATTTAATCTCCATGTCACTGTCAGGATCAGACTTTTACTTTTGATTTCTTTTTAGAATTTCTACAATTACAAGGGGGCTCCGCCCCCTGCTCGCTTCGCTCGCCTACCCCCGGCATTGGGTATCCTGAAATACATTAGTCGAGCTCGTTCATCTTGGAGCCGTGCCCGCTTTGCCCGCGGCATTTCAGACGCGCGTTGTAGGCGCCTGCGTTCATTGATTTTATCCAGGCGGGCTCGTGTTTGTATATCCGTCAGTCGAGCTCGTTCGTTTTGAACCCGTGCCTGCTGTGCTTCCGCAGTTTCAGACGCGCGTTGTAGGCGCCTGCGTTCATTGATCTTATCCAGGTGGGCTCGTGTTTGTATCGTTGAGCTGTATTGTGTTTGAATTTGGTGTAAAGCGTTCAGCGGTTTGTACAATCCCAAGCAGCACATTATTCCTAACTTCACTCCGCAGTAGTGCCACTCACAATATGGCGGTGACGCCTGCGCCTTCACTCTGCAGTAGTGCCACTCACAATATGGCGGTGACGCCTGCGCCTTCCGTACTATGTCGGGTTTCACTATGCTGTGTAGGCGCCTTTGCCTTTCGTACTTTTCCACGCCTTGCGTACCATCTTTATGGACCTGTGGGGCCTCCGTAGCCTCTTCAGTTCGAATCTGGGCTGCAGCGCAGAATCCTCTTTTTTGTGTGGCTGTGTCGGTAGTCGTTAGCTATGGGCACGTTGTTGCTTCATTTCTCATTCACGTCAGTTGAGCTCTTTCGTTTTTGGGCCGTGACTCCTTCGTGCGCGGTGGATACGACTTCGCTTGCGGTTTATGAGACGTGAGCTGTACGCGCCTGCGCAGTACGTCTCATGGTCCCATCGCCGTGTACCTGTGTCCATGCCATCCGGTTTACCATTCTCGGTTAGTAATATGGATAAAATTAATCACGTTCATATTTGAAAGGGAATGTACCTCTTTAAGATATGCCCGCTTGTCGATACCTTCTTGTATACTTGAATTCTTTCTCTGTTCACTGGAATGGAGACCTGAGTAAAGACCTTTGGCAAATCAATATATTCATCACCATTGAGACTTCAGACTTGCAAATCTGAAAAGACAGAACAGTTTTTGAATCATCATCATAATTACTCATAGTTTTGAGGAATACTTGTGTTCTTCTCCCTTGAAGGTTTAATTGTCTCTGTAGCTTTTCAGTGCAAATTGTTACTGTACTGCCGAGGTCTTTGTTTCTACATACTTCTCACTCTTTTTAGATTTGACCTTTACCGGCCCCAGTAAAGGCACAAGTTCCAGTCTCAGCTCCCCTTCGCGGAGTCAGTGGAGGTTCTGATCGGGGCTCTCGAGAGACTGAGTGAGGAGTCTGAGTGTCTGGGCTTGCGAGTGTCCTGATAAAAACCAACATCAGGCCTTTAATGACCTTTTGGGCGTAGCCATCAGCAGTGTGTCTGTTTGCGGAGAGAGTGTGGACCTCGTTAAGAGGTTTACTTACCTCAGCAGTGACATTCATGTCTCTGGTGAGTCTTCCTATGAAGTCAGTAGACAGATTGGGAGAGCATGGGGGGGTCATGAGGTCAATGGAAAGGGTTGTGTGGCACTGCCGGTATCTACATAAGGATGAGGGTCCAAGTCTTTAGAGTCCTGGTGCTTCTTGTCTTGCGATGATTGCGAGGCATGGATGCTATCCAGTGACCTGAGACGAAGACTGGACTCCTTTGGTACTGTGTCTCTCCGGAAAATCCTTGGCTACCGTTGGTTTGACTTTGTGTTGCTCATGGAGTCCTGAATAAGGCACATGACCTGCATTGTGAGGGAGCGTCAGTTACGGCACTACGGCCATGTGGCGTGTTTCCCCTATGGTGATCCAGCTCCTATGATCCTCACTGTTGGGCACCCGAGTGGCTGGAGCAGGCCAAGGGGTCGCCCACGTAACACCTGGCTGCGGCAGATAGAGGGTAGGATTGGACCGCATGTCTGCCTGCCTGCCGAGTTGTTTCGTCGTGTAGTGGGTGTGACAATGCGCTGCAGCAGTGCATGCTCCCGAACTTGACTTGACTTGATATTTATTGATTATTTTATAACTTCCCCTTCTACTTTAGCTGTTCCCATTTAGGGGTTACCACAACACATCATCCCTCTCCATCTCTCCCTGTCCTTTACAACATTTTCTGCCACATCGGCTGCCTTCATGTCTTCCCTCACCACATCCATAAACATCTTCTTTGACTTTTATCCTCTTCTCTTGCCTGGCTTTTCCGTCCTCAACATTCTTTTCCCAACGTACCCCTCATGTCCCAGCCCAAACCACCTCAATCGAGCCCCTCTCACATGGTCACAAAAAACTCTCGTACCTGTGTTGTCCCCACTTATTCCTAATCCTGTCTACCTTCGTTACTCCGAGTGAAAATCGTAGCATCTAATTAATTTTTATAATTTCCCCTTAATCTCTAAAAATGAGTAAGACTTAATTTTAGGGGTTTTTAAGGTCAATGGATCTTATAATACATAATATGTTATGTTTTTGTACTAGTGGGACTGTTGGAAATATTTTTCATTAGGACCAGGAGGTAAGACATAATCAAGAGGCAAAGAAAGGGTCAAAACCGAGAAATTGATAAGTCAAGCACTCATTGACTACCTGTATGCCCTGCAGAACAGAACCCTTCCTGGTGGTGTCAGCTGACCTCTCACTCTTGGCCCCCACCTTCAGCGCTGTACCGTCACTACACTGCACCCATTGACAGTATAAGTCCTGCCGACTACGCCAAATGTTTTGTCATGAATGCACTCACATCACGAGCCGTCTCATTTAGCAGATTCGCATTGTGATAGCTGCGTCAGTCCGTCAGCTTCATGCAGACAGGGCACCCTTCCTACATAGTATCCATGCAGTTTTTCATCATCTGAATGCACTTTTCCCATTACAGGATTAGCCCACCTATGGACAGAATGCCTGCCCATCATAGAGCACGTTTTTGCATGTGCCGAACCTCAAAGAATTAATCAAAGGGGAACTTATTTCTTGTGAGAGGAAACTGGAGTGCCCAGAGAAAACTCAACAAGTACCCTGGGAGATTGTGCCAGCTCCACATGGGTAGTAACTTTGAATGCGGGCACCTGGAGTTGTGAAGCAGCAATGTTAATCTCGATGCCACTGCATTACGTACAAAAAAAGGCAAAGCAGATGAAAGGACAAACTCTATTGGGGGAAATTTGGTTAGAGCCTTTAAGAACCTTTACGTGTGTGCCTGGGATTTTATTATTTTACCTGAAAAAAAAATACATTTGAAGTGAGAAAAAAGTTATGCGAATAAAGAAAACGAATCAATGTGGGTATCTCGCCTGTCCTTGAAGCTGAGCTGTCATCGCTTCAACTTAAAGGAGGCTGGGAGTCCTGGGAGACTTTCCTCTTACGAGGCCTCTTCATCTTATCAGGAGTGCTCCAAAATATTAAACCTCTCAGGCTTATTGCCCCCCTGTTAAAGGGCTCAGTAGGCAGCGGCCTGTTTTTATGGCTGTGTGGCACCGGCGAGTGGAGTCTTAGAAGAATTACAAGTGAGCTTTTAGTATTCACGTTGGTCTTCACCGGTTTGTTTTATTTTCGAGCCTTCATTGAGAGGGAAGAGACCTCATTACACAGCTCAAGGAGCTCAAGAAATATTCCACATGTTTCAGAGGAGCATCATTTCACCCCGGGTGGCACAGCTCTAGAGTCCCGTGTCCGTATGTATCCAGGGTCTCAGAGGAGGGAAACGGTTCTAACTGACCCAGCATTCTCAGAGTGATGCAAATCTGGTCCTACTCGTAGGAGTGCTATAGCACTTTAGCAGTTTTCCAAATTTTCTTAACTTCACCAGGATTTAGGAGAGCTCCTGAGATGTCTACGGCGTGTGGAATTGGGCAGCAACAATTCAAACCATACAGAGGGGTGTGTTTAAAATTCAAAAGGGGGCTTGCACTTTTTATAAAGGGGCAGAGCATTTTTTAATAAACGTACTTGAGCAGAATTTAGAAGAGAGAGCACGTAGCATTTTTCAGAAAATGAGTACAGGGAATAAAAATGCATGTCAGAAATGGCATCACTTATACAATATTAAACAGCGAACGGAGTGGGTGTGTGCTTGATGTGATTTTAAGCCTCAAACAAGTCATTTCAATTGAAATGTATGCACTTTAATGTGTACTTATTTTAAAGTATAGAATTACTAGAGAAAAACAAGCATGCTTTTGTACAAATGAAAAACCGCATTAATAAAAAAAAATGAAGTTACTTATTTTTTATTAAATCTTTTTGTATCGCAAGGTGGCATTTCTCCAGTCAAAGTGCTGTGTAGATTTTGATCCATGTAATGCAATTAAAACATTAGATTACTAGCTTTAAATAACATATGCTAATGCCTTTCTTAATCGCCCCAAGGCTCCCTTCACTGTTTAGTACTGTATGAGTGACGTCATTTCTGGCATACATTTTCATTTCCAGCAGACGTTTTCTTGCCCAGTGATGCTAACTGAAACATGCTCCGTCCCCATTTTTAAAGGTTCACACCCCTATTGAATTTTAAACACATCCCTTCTTTTCTTTTGGTCTGCCACACCTGTCTTTGAATTGTTGCCACCCACTTCCATATCCTAAGTGAAATAAGCTCCGTCCCTTCCTTTAAAAGTTCACACTCCTTTTGAATTTTAGACACACCCGTCTTTGAATTGTTTCCACCCACTTCCACACCCTAACTAAAATTGGCTTTGTCCCAGTTTTTTTAATTGTTCACACCCCTGTTGAATTTTAAACACCCCTGTTCTCTAATCTTAGGCTTGCCACACCCATGTCTTTGAATTGTTGCCCCCCCACTTCCACACCTTAGCTGAAATAAGCTCTGCCCCCTTCTTTAAATGTTCACACCCCTTTTGAATTTTGGACACACCCCTTCTCCAGTCTTAGGCTTGTCACACCCCTGTCTTTGAATTGTTGCCACCCACTTCCACAACCTGATTGAAATATGCGCTGCCCCCATTTTTAATACTTCACACAACTCTTTTGAATTTTAAACAGACCTCTTCTCTAATCTTAGGCTTGTCACACCCCTGTTTTTGAATTGCTGCCCTCCACTTCCACACCCTAACTGAGATATGCCCCGCCTCATTTTTAATAGTTCACGCCTCTTTTGAATTTTAAACATGACTCTTCTTTAATCTTAGACTTGCCACACCCATGTCTTTGAATTGTTGCCACCCACTTCCACCCCTAATTGAAATAAGGTCCGTCCCTTTCTTTAAAAGTTCACGCCCCTTTTGAATTTTAAACACACCTCTTCTCTAATCTTAGATTGGCCACTTCCCATCTTTGAATTGTTGCCACCCACTTCCACTGAAATAAGCTCTGTCCCTCTCTTTAAAAGTTCACACCCCTTTTGAATTTTAAACACACCTCTTCTTTAATCTTAGGCTTGCCACACCCATGTCTTTGAATTGTTGCCCCCCACTTCCACACCTTAGCTGAAATAAGCTCTGCCCCCTTCTTTAAATGTTCACACCCCTTTTGAATTTTGGACACACCCCTTCTCCAGTCTTAGGCTTGTCACACCCCTGTCTTTGAATTGTTGCCACCCACTTCCACAACCTGATTGAAATATGCGCTGCCCCCATTTTTAATACTTCACACAACTCTTTTGAATTTTAAACAGACCTCTTCTCTAATCTTAGGCTTGTCACACCCCTGTTTTTGAATTGCTGCCCTCCACTTCCACACCCTAACTGAGATATGCCCCGCCTCATTTTTAATAGTTCACGCCTCTTTTGAATTTTAAACATGACTCTTCTTTAATCTTAGACTTGCCACACCCATGTCTTTGAATTGTTGCCACCCACTTCCACCCCTAATTGAAATAAGGTCCGTCCCTTTCTTTAAAAGTTCACGCCCCTTTTGAATTTTAAACACACCTCTTCTCTAATCTTAGATTGGCCACTTCCCATCTTTGAATTGTTGCCACCCACTTCCACTGAAATAAGCTCTGTCCCTCTCTTTAAAAGTTCACACCCCTTTTGAATTTTAAACACACCTCTTCTCTAATCTTAGGCTTGTCACACCCCTGTTTTTGAATTGTTGCCCTCCACTTCCACACCCTAACTGAGATATGCCCCGCTTCATTTTTAATAGTTCGCGCCCCTTTTGAATTTTAAACATGCCTCTTCTTTAATCTTAGACTTGCCACACCCCTGTCTTTGAATTGTTGCCACCCACTTCCACTGAAATAAGCTCTGTCCCTCTCTTTAAAAGTTCACACCCCTTTTGAATTTTAAACACACCTCTTCTTTAATCTTAGACTTGCCACACCCCTGTTTTTGAATTGTTGCCACCCACTTCCACCCCTAATTGAAATAAGGTCCGTCCCTTTCTTTAAAAGTTCACGCCCCTTTTGAATTTTAAACACACCCCTTTTCTTCTCTTTTCCTGTTATTGAATTGTTGCCAACCCACTTCCATTCTGTTCTGTTAAATGCACAAAGCCCCTTTGCACTTCTCGACCACTGTAATGTAGTGACCAGACCAGGCTGACAGCTGTGTTACTATCCCACCCTGTTGAAGTTCAGCTAACATTAATGTGTTCCGATAATGATGGATTTAAATGATTTGATGGTTTGTTATTTTCAAGTCATTTATAAATGTTGCTTCACAAAGACTGATATTTCGCCTGTAGTGACAAAGGACAGAAGAATGTGCAATGCACAACAGTCACTGTCAACAGATCTTTCCACAACTTGCTCCATGTTTTATAAGAGACGCCTATCCCCAAACACATGATCTATGTCCGCTTGCTGGCTTTTACCGCTGACCTCGATGTTCAGTTTCTGTTTTGACAGTCAGAGAGAGAGAGAGAAGGAGACGTGTGTTTTATTACTGTGCTGTCGCCGTGATGTGCCAACATCAATAAACCAAAGGATATTATTGATTAAGAAAACTCCTGTTAATTAAAGTTTTGTTTTCAGTTAATCTCACTTAACTCCAGTAGTAGACAAGTGCATCTCTGAGGCTTCTGTAATGTGAGTGTCAAAACCCTCAGAGCACCATAATTTATTGGCCCTGGCCCTGCTTTATTAAAACATTTTTTCTTCACATCAGGAAGTCAAAAGAAAAGCAAGAGAAAGAACCGCAGGCAAAGCCCAAAGGAGCCGCAGACCACGGAATCCAGGAAAGATTTCTTTACATGGCCTGTAGTCGAACAAAAAAAAAAAAAACAAAAAGAGATTTCCTTTAGAGGAAAATGTTGATTTATTTATTTATTTATTTATTTAGGTAATAAATGTTTTCAAAGCCAAGAAGTGAAACAGAGCTGCTGACAAAGGGCTCGTGCTAGGAATGTTATTGGAAGGCCTCACGATCCTAAATCTTTGTATTTTGTTAGTTACGTATTTTATAAGCTAGTAGAGAGCCTGGTGGAGCAGCGCTTAGTCCTGCAGCCTCACAGCATATTCATCTGGGCAGAACCGAGACAAGCGGCCCACCTGTTGTCCAGTAAGGAAAATAAGAGTTTTAAATCCATAGGACGTTTTAAAATAAGAGTCGTCGCATAGAAGAATATTAGAACCTTTGAACAATCTAGACGAGAACAGGCCATTCAGACCAAAAAAGCTTGCCAGTCCTATCCACTTAATCAAGTCGAGTTGTGAAGGCCCCTAAAGTCCTGCTGTCTACCACACTACTTGGTCACTTACTCCATTTGTCTGTGGTTCTCTGTGTGAAGAAAAACTTTCCTAATGTTTGTGTGAAATTTACCCTTAAGTTTCCAACTGTGTCCCCGTGTTCTTGATGAGCATTTTTTAAAGTCGAGGTCTCGATCCACTAACCTTTCATAATTTTAAACACTTCAATCATGTCTCCTCTTAATCTTCTTTTACTTAAACTTTTAATCTTTCCTCATAACTCATCCCCTGTAGCCCTTGGAGTCAGCCTAGTCGCTCTTCTCTGGACTTTTTCTAGCCCAAACTGCACCCAGTACTCCACATAAGGCCTCACCAGTATTTTATAAAGCTTGAGCAGAACCTCCTGTGAATTGTACTCCATACATCAAGGCGCTATATAACCTGACATTCTGTTAACCTTCTTAATGGCTTCTGAACGCTGCCTGGCAGTTGATCATGTCAAGTCCACTACGACTCTTAGATCCTTCACATCTTTCGATTTTCAGACCTCCCATTATGTAATGAGACCTCACATGAACATTTACTGACTTTACATTTCATCTGCCACAAATCTGGTCTGCTGTCCAAGTCCCTCGGTCACGACTCAACAGATTCTTTACAGTGAAGTTTATACTGAAGTTACAATACAACAGCCCAGCCCAGCAGGGTGATGCTTTGTGGGTACATAGCATCACATAACAATCTGAAACCAGCTCAAGGTTGTGGGGTCCAGAAACTTGGTGGCCATCACAGTAAGGAAGGCTTGAATTTACCCTGCAAACCTAAGAAGTAGTTTTCTATTTTATAAGCACACTTATCCAAGAGTCCATCCAAAGCAGGAACAATTCCTGGACAAGGGTGCCAGTCCATCACAAGGTGAACACACACACAGGCCAGTTTAGCAACATCGGTTCACCTAACCGGTGTGTCTTTGGACTGCTAGAGGAGACTGACATGGACACAAGGAGAACCACCCAGGACACGAACACCAGTGTCCCTGTGGGAAGTCAGCAGTGCTACGACTGCTCCACCATTTAAGAAGTAACACAAATGAAAGTTACTGCAAACAAAGGGGACCTCAGGATCACTCTCTGGAATCGAAATAACTAACAACAAAGCAGAAGCATCCCATTTCAAGAGTGAAACCACAACTTGAAGACTACCACCATCATGTTCAGCTTTCCACTAATGTCAAACAGCATATCTTAAAATGCATCATTGACCAATGTGAGGAATTGCAAAATGTTTGCAGAGGTCTCTGCCCACATTTGTCCAGTGTCTCAGAAATACTCCTAGAAATTACACTAAAAGTCTAACTAGGATAAGAATTTGCCCCACCCCATAGTAGGACCTGAGAAGTAAATATGAAGCGTCCTACACCTACTCCCAGCTATGAGTACAACTTCACGTTTGAAAGTATATGACTTCACGATATTACAGCACCCTGACCTGCAAGGCATTTTATAGTTTTCTGATATTAATTCTAAGGCTTCACTATAAAGATAATACTAATAATTAGCTATACCTCCTATCTAAGACAGATTAACATTTAAATAATCATTGTAGACCTCATCATTAATGTTTGCAGTGCACCATGCAATACATTTGTCTTTGTTTTATACCATTTGGTATGGGATTCTTAAAAGCAGTGTTCCTGTTTGTGATGCACCATCTATTGAAATGACAATATATAAATAAATAAATATATTTGTGATGCATATGTCCTTGTTATATGCCATTTGAAATGGGATTTGTAAAAGCAAGGTTAATGTTTTTCATGCACCATCTGTTGAAATGACAAATGCAGTGCATTTTGTACTAAATATATTTTCGATGCATATGTCCCTGTTATCTGCGGTGGGTTGGCACCCTGCCCAGGATTGGTTCCTGCCTTGTGCCCTGTGTTGGCTGGGATTGGCTCCAGCAGACCCCCGTGACCCTGTGTTCGGATTCAGCAGGTTGGAAAATGGATGGATGAATTGATGGATGTCCCTGTTATATGCCATTTGAAATGGGATTTGTAAAAACAGGGTTAATGTTTTTCATGCACCATCTGTTAGAATGACAAATGCAATGCATTTTGTACTAAATATATTTGTGATGCATATGTCCCTGTTATATGCCATTTGAAATGGGATTTGTAAAAGCAGGGTTAATGTTTTTCATGCACCATCTGTTGGAATGACAAATCAAATGCATTTTATTACTACAAATGTTTGTCATGTGCCAACTGACAAATGCAATGCAATGTCTCTATTATATGCCACTTGGTATGGGATTTGTAAATGCAGTGTTAATGCTTGTGATGACAAATGTAAAGCATTTTGCTAGACCAAATGTTTGTGATGCACCATCTGCTGGAATGACAAATGCAATGCTTTTTACTAGTACACATGCTTGTGATACACTATCTGTTGAAATGACATCTTTCTGTTATATGCCATTTGGTATAGAAATCATAAACATATCATTAAAGTTTGTGATGCAACATTTGTTGGAATGAAAAATGCAATGCATTTTACTAGTACACATGCTTGTGATACACTATCTGTTGGAATTACAGATGCAATGCACATGTTTCTGTTATATGCCATTTGGTATGATAATTGTAAACATAGCATGAATGTTTGTAACGTACCATCTGTTGGAATGAAAAATGCAATGCATTTTATTACTACAAATGTTTGTCGTGCACCATGTGTTGGAATAACAACAACAACAACAACATTTATTTATATAGCACATTTTCATACAAAAAGTAGCTCAAAGTGCTTTACATAATGAAGAAAAGAAAAATAAAAGACAAAATACAAAATTAAAATAACATTAGTTAACATAGAAAAGGAGTAAGGTCCGATGGCCAGGGTGGACAGAAAAAACAAAAAAAAAACTCCAGATGGATGGAGAAAAAAATAAAATCTGCAATCTGAAATAGTCCTCTTTGTAGTTAGGGTTCTCACGGAGTCACTTGATGCTGATGGTCATACAGACTTCTGGCTTTTAATCCATCCATCATTGTTGGAACATCATGGAGCTTTGGGTAGATGGTGGTGGCTTGCGCCAAAAGGACACCGGAAAAGGAAACAGAAGAGCGAGTAGGGGTTAGTACAGATTTTGAATGAATAGTTATTATAATTAATTGGATATACAGAGTATCAGGATTAAATTACAGTGAAGTTATGAGAAGGCCATGTTAAAATAATGTGTTTTCAGCAGTTTTTTAAAGTGCTCCACTGAATTAGCCTGGCGAATTCCTACTGGCAGGCTATTCCAGATTTTAGGTGCATAACAGCAGAAGGTCACCTCACCACTTCTTTTAAGTTTTGCTCTTGGAATTCTAAGGAGACACTAAGTTGAGGATCTGAGGTTACGATTTGGAATATAAGGTGTCAGACATTCCGATATATAAACCGGGGCGAGATTATTTAAAGCTTTATAAACCATAAGCAGAATTTTAAAGTCAATCCTGAATGACACAGGTAACCAGTGTAGTGACATCAAAACTGGAGAAATGTGTTCAGATTTTCTTTTCCTGGTAAGGATTCTAGCAGCTGCATTCTGCACTAGTTGCAAATGATTGATGTCTTTTTTGGGTAGTCCTGAGAGGAGTGCGTTACAGTAATCTAGCCGACTGAAAACAAATGCGTGAACTAATTTCTCTGCATCTTTCGATGCTATAAGAGGTCTAACTTTTGCTATATTTCTTAAGTGAAAAAATGCTGTCCTAGTGATCTGATTAATATGTGATTTAAAATTCAGATTACAGTCAATGGTTACCCCTAAGCTTTTTACCTCCGTTTTGACTTTTAATCCTAATGCATCCAGTTTATTTCTAATAGCCTCATTGTATCCATTATTGCCAATCACTAAGATTTCGGTTTTCTCTTTATTTAATTTGAGAAAGTTACTATTCATCCATTCTGAGATACAGGTTAGACATTGTGTTAGTGAATCAAGAGATTCGGGGTCATCAGGTGCTATTGATAAATACAGCTGTGTGTCATCAGCATAGCTGTGGTAGCTCACGTTATGTCCTGAGATAATCTGACCTAATGAAAGCATGTAGATTGAGAAGAGCAGTGGACCCAGGATAGAGCCTTGCGGAACACCATATAGGATATCATGTGTCTTTGAGTTGTAATTACCACAACTAACAAAGAATTTTCTCCCTGCCAGGTAGGATTCAAACCAATTTAAGACGCTGCCAGAGAGGCCCACCCATTGAATGACAAATGCAATGCATTTTATTACTACAGAAGTTTGCGGAGCGTCATGCGAGACATAGCAACCGGACAGACACACAGACAGATACATAAACATTTATCCTTTTATCAAGGTGGATAATATTATTCACAACAGTATGAGAAGAGAAAGAAGAACAAGGAGGAGGAGGAAAATCTAGACAAACACTGAATGAGAGCAAAGCTCAATAACAGGCACATTTAATTAACATAAAGTAGCAGTTAGTGAAACTATTCTTTTTCTGTTCTCTGAAGCCGTGTTCACTCTTCCGGTGCTCCCAATCATTTTCCAAATCGCATGAAGTGTCTGCCTATCTCTGTGAGCCCTGCTTGTCTTCTGTGAGGTTCTTATTTATCGAATGCCCCAGTAGCCTCCTTCTGCCTTACCTTCCTGGCTTGTAAAGTGTGACGTGAATATTCCAGGGGTTCGTGGAATGCAGAGGTCGGCGTACCTGTGTGACATTTGGCTGTCATTTACCCACCCTGCCCCACATACAGTACCTTCAGAGTAATATGCTGGCTACCACAATACAATTTGCATTTATGACCACTGGCGTGCTGATAGTGTGACATCACTTTGGACAATGACCTTTATGTGTGTGGCGATTGGCACAAAAGCAGCTTGTTATAACCTTACCTTACGTGGAGCGATGGGGAAATGTACACATTTGCATGTTTCCATAGAAGCATTTGATGCAAAATCTGAGAACTGGTTGGTGGTGTCATACCTAAATCATCACTATTGCAAAGCTGCATTCAACACGTAGCGTTAACTTTGCTTTCATTTCGGCTGACAGTGCATGGCTTCTCCGCATTCATGGATCGATCACGTAACATACAAGATTTGTTTCTAATATGACTCCATCTCTTTTTACAAGCTCATCGCTGTCCAGCATTTCCAAAACATTCCACCTTTCCTGGGATGTGCGTACCGATCTCTGCCTGAGTGCCACCTTCTGGCAGCTCCTAGATAGTTTAGGACAAGGGCTCTCCTAAACTGGTGAAGTTAGCAGTAGTTTCTTAAACTGAAAAAAATATAAAATGCTTTTACTCCCACCCCTAAGAGAAGGGCTCAGTTTGAGATATTTTGGAACCTGTTCTGACTATTTATTGACTCTGAGGTTGGTTTGTTGGTTGGCAGCATGCGCTGATAGTGTGTCTCCGCATCCACCACATGCCGAAACACCTGGATTGGGACCCGAGTGCACATCAGCTCTGAGATGTCCTAATAAAGACGTTGCACAGGCGTTTTACCTGCCATTGCTGGGATGGACTCCAGTTTCCAGACAGCCCTGCCCTGGATAACATATTCAAGCTGTTCTGCAGACTCAGGGTGAAAAAGTGTCAGCTCGAACTATCCGTCGACATCTGAACGAAATGAAACGCTATGGCAGGAGAGCCAGGAGAACCCCACTGCACTGGATAAGCAGGTTAGGAAGGTGGTTGGATGGAAGGACCATAGATCTGTGATTCATTTTAAGGTATCCTAAAATGCATTTCAAGATATCTTAACGTTAGCTTGCCATAGAAAACTGGAATAACGGGAGACGATTGGGGTTGCTGAAATTGTCCCCAGTTGTGTGTGTGTCCAGGTGATGTTTCTTCCTTGCACCTAATTCTTGCTGGGATAGTCTCCAGCTGCCCCTCAGGCCTACCCTGGATGAGTGGATTAGGAAGATGGATGGATGGATGGATGGATGGAGACTCCACAGAGACTGAGACCAGGCTGGAATCTGAAAACACAGCACCTTGACTGAAGTGAACACACAAACTCTCAATAAGGGCCATTGGAGTTATGAGGCAGTGGAGCTCACCTCTGTGTCACAGTGGGCCATTTCAGTGTTACAGACTAAAGTAACCTGAATATATCTGCCGATGTGAAAGAAAACCTGCAGGTCACCAAATTCAAACCTTAAAAAACAAAAATCCATGGAGGGACAGGGAGAACATAAAGAGTGGAACCAGGCTGGGATTTGATTTCAGTCTCTGGGAACCATGAAGCTCTGGTCCCAAGTTCCCGAGCCTGCATCTTGTTTTTCATAGGCAAACACCAACTAAACGTTTACTTCAAAGACAAGGGAAGCCTCTGTATAACAAAGAAGTGCTAATTGGGAGCCTTTTGCCCCAAATCAAGGCATTTAGAATGTTTGTGAGAAGGACAGCAGAATAGTAACTGAGTCTGAGAAGAATTTGGCACTTTAAAGTAAATGGTCACACCATTCATTTGGACGCCATTTGTTCCAGTGGTTCAGATGAGTTACACAGTGTGCATTGAAACGAATGCCACCCACAGTAGAAACTTTTATTTTTTTCATAAAATTTTCTTTCTTCATCTTGTAAAGCACTTTGAGCTACATCATTTGTATGAAAACGTGCCAACCCACCACAGATATATATATATTGTGGCACCCGGCTGGGGGTGGTACCCAGCCGGGATGGTACCCAGCCGGGACGCCCAGGAAGACCAGAGGAGGGCTTGTGCCTCCTCCAGACCACGAGGGGGCGACCGCCCTGGTTCCTTTGGGGGCCACGGGTACAGAGCTGGGAAAATTAACCCTGTAGGGGCCTGTGGTCACCGCCAGGGGGCACCCCCATGCCTGGAGAGCCCTGGACCTCAGCACTTCCGCCATACCTGGAAGTGCTGGGGGGAAGAGAAGCAGGGACACCCGGAGTGCTTCCGGGTACGCAGCCGGCACTTCCGCCACACTGGGGAGTGCCGGTGGAAGATTGCCGGGAAGCACCTGGAGCACATCCGGGGGACAATAAAAGGGGCCACCTCCCTTCACAGAGTGGCTAGAGTCGGGTGGAAGAGGACAAGGTCTGGAAGGAGAGAGAAGGAGATGGTCTGAAGGAGAAAGGCATACTGTGGTTTTGGCCTGGACTGGGGTGATTGGTGCTGAGGCACTGGGTTTGTGCATATTTAAATAATTGTAAATAGTACTGTGTAAATAAATTTGTGTGTGGTGACTTTAACATGATGTCCGTCTGTCTGTGTCCGGGGCTCGTTCCACTATATATCTATACTAATTAATAAAAGGCAAAGCCCTCACTGACTGACTGACTGACTTACTGACTGACTGACTGACTCATCACTAATTCTGCAACTTCCCGTGTAGGTGGAAGGCTGAAATTTGGCAGGCTGATTCCTTACAGCTTACTTACAAAAGTTAGGCAGGTTTCATTTTGAAATTCAAAGCGTAATGGTCATAACTGGAACCTCTTTTTTCACAATATACTGTAATGGACTGCAGCTCGATGGCCGTGGGAGGAGGAGTTGAGTGTCACGTCATCACGCCTCCCACGTAATCACGTGAAAAGAATGTGAACGCAGTAGGGACAAATGAAGGAGGAGCTGCAAACAGCGAAGAACAAAAAATTCATTAAACAATTGAGAAGGGAGCGAAACAATAAGAAGCGAGCGAGTGAAGCATACAAGCATGTTCATAAGGGAAACAAAGCACGGTGTAAAACGTAAGTTTAAATTAAGTTTATAGAAACGCTCCCGCTGCGGATTGCAATAACATATTCGCGAGATAAAAGTTTAATGAGAAGACACGAGGTATAAACGAACCACACGCCGTAGCGCAACATTAGGGGCAACAGTTTCAACCATTCTATGATCTGCTTCTCGCAACTGAAAGACGGCACATGGTGGATGTTAGCCGACTTGCTGACCGCAATGTTAGGGGCTTCAACTCTGGCGCTGATGATAGAGATTCCATTCCCGAGAGGGGATGCAGTGAGTGTGTATGCCTGATGAGCCCAGAATTAGGGAGAAACACGTGTCGCATACTCTTTGCATTATTTGAAAGTAAACTATTAAAACTATTCTATGATCAGCTTCTGGGAACAGAAAGAGGGCACGTGGCGGATGTAAGGCGACTTCCTGACCAACCACAAGTGTAACCTGGCAGGTAACCATCCATACAGTCAGATTGTGAGTCAGAAAACGAATGCCATGAATGTAATTACCACGATCTACATACTGTCAAATAAACGAAACACA